>NC_056730.1:495440410-495492910 GCF_019279795.1 Protopterus annectens | reverse complement strand
ATGCGCTCATATCCCCTATACTGAAAGGTGATACAGATGTTTCAAAAGGGTCTTATCTATGATATCTGTCTTACAACATACTGATGTGTGTGCGAGTGCTGATAAACTTGGCTATCTCCATGAACTGCAGATAACAGAGGCCTGTATTGCCAAGACATTGAA
Source organism: Protopterus annectens (assembly GCF_019279795.1). Classification (NCBI taxonomy): domain Eukaryota; kingdom Metazoa; phylum Chordata; order Ceratodontiformes; family Protopteridae; genus Protopterus; species Protopterus annectens. Next base: position 495,492,748 of record NC_056730.1, on the reverse strand, counting down.
GGAATGGACTATTCCAGAGACTCACATTACAGGCTCATATCACAAGTGCAAGATCAAAAACAGTGGGCTCCACAACTCCAAAAACTAAACTGATATTCTATCAAAATATATATTCTTAAACACAATGTTATATCATTCAAGTAGTTTTGCGGGGCTTCATTCCCCACTCTTTTTTATGGCACTCCCATTCTTACTAACCTCCAGGCTTCACAAAAATTAAAATTTGAACAATGTTATAACAAAGTTGCTAAATTTGCAGCACATACCCCTTTCAGAACCCACCACTGTATAGCACTAAAATGCCTTAATTGGTTAGAACTGTCACATCAACTAACATATACACAACTTCTTACCACCTATAAAATTATTCAGTATCCATCTGCCTGTCCAGCACTAAGACACATTCTACACAACTATGTTCCAAGTCAGTCATTGCAATCCAATGACCAAAACCTCCTGTCTGTCTGCAAACCTAGCAAATCTGCTGGGCATTGTCTATACTCATGCAAAGTTGCTAAGACCTGGACCTCCTTACCTGTATCCATCAGGTCTATACTCTCTCTTCCATCTATCAAAACCACTCTGAAAGACTTCCTACTAAAATGGCTCTGTACTTGCTGAAAACCAGGATACACTATATCTCTAAATGTGATAAAGTACCTTTTCATTCCTTATACCTCCTTACTCTCCCATCTTCACTTATTTCCTAACTGTTATCTTATTCTCTTCCCTGACTTTCTCTGTAAATATACCATAAGCCTGTTTCCCCTCCACTTCACATTGCAATTCCTATTTGTATTAGAATAGCGTACCTTTAATTTCTCTACAAATGGTCTAAAATTTCTCTAAATATTAAACGATTGTCCTATAAATTGTACTGATGCTTAACCAATGTTTTCATATTATGTCTAATTTGTTATAATTATTTAAACTGCAGATGTTTTTGTTTTATTTTTTAAGATTGTAAAATTATTGTTATTAAAATGCTTTGCAATAATTTGAAGCTTTTTTCTCCAGATCTACATTGGTCTTCTACCCAATCGTACTTTCCCAGTAATCAATTGTCAATAAATAAACACTCTCACTTCTGATATATATTGATTCAGAGATTGCACTAGCTCAGAAAACTGAGTAGTACAGCCACTGGTTTATCACATATTCTCCCCTTTTTCACTTGTAATGCCACTTTTCTTTGGTTCAGAATTTTGTCAATCGGTTAGTTGTATTTTACGAAAAGAAATACTGGGCAGTGGAAAAGATGTGTGACATGGCATATGTTTTGCATTTGACCAGAGTGGGGGGAAGTGCTGTCCATGTATAATGCTAGGTTTGTCTGCAGAGATGGCACGACCATTAATCTATGCTTATTCATGCTGAGTAAATACAAAACATGGCAGCAAGTTAGAACAGCAGATTTTGCTTCTGACAGTAAGAGTCAAAGAACAAATGCACTTTAAAAACAGCTCTGAGAATCCAACTTAAATCAGTGTATCTTTTCATTTTAAACAGAGGGAAATGCTAACTGCAGTAAAATATCTGAAGCTCTTAAAGAAAAATGTTCAAGGTCCTGCATGACTCACATGGTTTGGGGTGGAAGAAACATTTTTCAAGGTGCAGCATGAGTCACATTGTTTGGGGTGGCTGGGCTAGCTAATGTGTCTGAAACTGGTTAGGTTGCTCTGTTCACAGAAAGAAGTGCCTGAACTGTCTGTAAAGTGATCTCAAAAGCTTGCACTGTCAAATAAAACCACACCTATTGTCTGTTAAGCCTGACTCCTGACATTATTATCTTTTTTACAAACCAACTTCTCACATATGATTATGCTAAACCACATCTACATTCAGTCTGGGCATTTATCCAACTACTCAATACCCTCCATGTGAGTATTTAAGGAAGAGCTACAAATTTCTGGTTAATTATTTTCCACAAATAACTTCAGTGAATGGTTTCAGACTCCAAGTTGAAGCATGTCATTGCTGGATGATATAGATTATTATTCCAGTGCTGAGATTGCTCTCTGCTTTCCATTTCTAATGGCTTTTAAGATGAATTCCTGTCCTTTAGTTGGTATGCTGTCTCTAGGTACCCTGTCAAACTATACAGTGAGATGCTTTTAAACTCTTCATGTAAACATGCATTTTCCAACATTGTGGTCCTTAAAAAGTCAATTCCCGGGATTCATGAAGCTCGGCGCAAGGCCGGCGTAAGGCTTGCGCCGTCCGTGCGGCGTATATATGGAGTAGTCGTGCCATATGCATATTAATGAAGGCATGCAGCCGCCACAGCCACGTGCATAGGAAATGTGCACGAGTGCATGGGGCATAACAAAGTTGCGTGTGGAGGCGTGTCAATGTCGGCTGTCGATGAGCAACCTAAACTGCTGAATATTATATTCCGCCTGCAATAGTAATCGCACCTATCAGTGTCCGTGGATACTGAAACGTATGCAAAGCATGCAAGATAGTCCCTGCGAACAGAAAATGAAGAATCAACACAAATGCACAGTAGGAAATAACGGGTCCCTACCCTTGAACAAATGACATGAAAACCGTGTGCCCGTAGTCCAATGTAGTGTTGATAGCTATACCATGTGGAAGTGAAACGTATCATATGTTAGCGCGCCGCCAGTAGGTACGTCCAGCCCAATGGAGAGGGTCACCAACTGACTCATAATGTGAGGGAGGGAACATAGCTGTGCAAATGTGTCCATAACAAAATACACGAGGAGAAATGTAGATATATGTAGTGACTGTATGTCTGAATCATATCCCACAAGGCATGTAATAGTCACATACAAAAGGTATGTCCGTATTTCACATACCAAATGTGATAGGAAAGAGCATACGCATGTAAACGAAACAGAAGGAGCATATAAACAGCTATAACAATACGGACACATGTAGGCCGAAAGGAACAGTATGATCCGTACCGTCGACTAAGATTACCACCTGTCCCACTTTGCGAGTGACAGTCCCTCTGTGGGCAGATGTGTCCTGACACAAACATGTAAAAATGGCAAATGTCCAGAGAATATAAGACATAATTATTCCGTAGACGTCATGTAATAGTTGCATTAAACATATTTCACTGAACGTATATTACATAAATGTCATGAGAAACAGAATAAGTCACCAAAATGCTACAAGAATAAGTTTAGATATAGGCAAGAATTGTAAGTTCCATCTGCCGAACTGACCGTGGGTATGTGTCGGCCTGTAAAATATGCTGTGTTCACCGCAAACGTCACACTGTGGCCAATTGAAAAGGTGGAAACACAACCGTCAACTGTGGGGAGGCATTGTCCACAACAGTCGGACATGTGTAAGGAATAGTTTGGACATAGGAAAAGGTGCCATCCTACCAATGAGTACAACAGGCTGGCAAAATCCGGAAGTCAGCTGTATAATCCGAATGTGTATGCGACACAGTCGAATGGGTAGTACCCGGATATACCAACCAAGTAATGAAAGTGAAGTATGGGCGTGTACCTATGTGCGTGAGGTATAGCATGTGGAACGCAAACATGGCAGGGTAGTCCACACAACCATAAAGGTACCCGACACATGTAGGGTAGTCAATGTGTAAGTCTGGCTGTGTCATGGGCCAACAACCAAAGTAGTGCTCTATGGGGTGTGATGAATTTGCGTGTGAGGGGTGGGTGGTTAATGGTAAAATCCTCAAAGGCGATACTGTGTCGTATGCAGAAAAGGTGAACCGGAGGTGTACGAGGGGGCAGAGGGTGAAATGGAAAGAAACACAACCACATGTAGAAACAGCTGCAAGACAAGCAGACAGGCCATAGTGTAGAACACAATCCCACAAACATATGAATATGGAAATGTGCGAGACAAATGTATAGATACATCACCGTCACATACCTACAGATGGGTCCTGATGGAACTGGCCATAACAAATGCAACACACCTGGATGCATAATGGCCTACCCAGCATACCCTCCACAACACACAACCTGCCTCTATACCAGAACGTCCACCAAAGCCAGCCGTACTTGGTCCACTGGTTTGTTGCAGACACAGCTACACACAGTGACCCCTATGCATATGTAGTAGGTATTGTCACCCTAGGCAGTGTCAGGATTGCAAACCATGTATCCCCTGCATGTAAAACCCCCTGCACGTTTTCGTAAAGCCACAAAAATCTTCGTTATATGACTAGTTTTGGTCTTGTCCAATTTTTGGGATATCCCTCATGGGATAACCAACCTGTGTAAATAGTAGAATGGGTATGACGACATGATGTCCAATCCTGTAGATATCTGGACACAAGTCAGAACGTGCAGTGGAAGTCCATGACACTGTCCAGCCCTAAGTGGGCATGTATAACCTACTACCCAGGATAAAACACCTTCCCGTGATGCACATGTCCAGACACGAATAGGAGGGAGAATATAATCCACACATTTGCATAGTGGCAAATGGCATGAGGGTGAGGAAGACACTGACGTAAACAGGTCAACCCTGATCAAGTGTGAGGGACACTGACTGTGTGCAGGCGTGACCGACCATACCTGTCAACCTGTGTGAGCAAGATATCTAGACAGAGCCGTGAATACAAGTGAGACAAAGGTCCAAAAACAGGGATATTCTGTAAAGATAGCTCTCAGAAACACAGAATATGATAGAATAACAGTTTGCACATTGGCATTAATGTCCGGAGTATGAAGTCTGAAACCTAACTGTCCGTCAGCACGTTCCGACTGCAGTCTTTAATGCTGCTGCGCCAGAACACAACAGAGTATTACAGAGGTCTGTGCCATACCACTCAACTGTCCTGATATTCGCAGAATGACTAGGGTTACCACCTGTCCCACTTTGCGAGTAACAGTCCCTCTGTAGGCAGTTGTGTCCTGTGAAAAATATCAAGACATAGCAAATGTCCTGAGAATTTAGGACAAAGTTATTTTCTAAGTTTCTTTAATAGTTGCATAAAACAGTTATTTTATATATGAAACTTCTATATGTTATGTGAAGTAGCATAAGCAATTCAAATGTTACTAGAATAAGCCATTATTTGTGCAAAAAAGGTTAAGTTCTGTACCATGCATGGCTGTTGGTATGTTTTGTTTTGGAAAATCTGACATTTCTACAGAACATGTCCCACTTTGGGCATTTGAAAAGGTGACAACCCTAAGAATGACCAGAGGTTTGCCACATATTGTTGTTGTGTGCCTCCGACAATCTGCACCAGTGTGGTAAATAGCTGAGGATTGATGTCACTAAATAATGAGAAATATCCTGAGTTTAAGACTCCATATCCTTCAGAAAAGTCATCCTAATGCAAAACCTAGTATTCTATCAACGTTCTAAGCTTGTAAGAGCAATCGTTAAAATGTGTCCCTAATTGTCCCCCCATCATGTAGGTTTGCACAGTTTTGGTGCTCTAAGAGGTTGAGAGATATGGTCCATACATATTTACAGTAACAACCCTTCACATTTGTGTAATGTACAACTGCATACCTATAGTCACTTCATGTCCAAAATAATAATCCCCGTATGACTGTATACAGGTAATAGTCAAATGTGAATGGGAACACCCCTCACCATGGAGTATGGACTGTAACAACCCCACCCATAATATGTATTGCCAACAGAATAAGCTGCTGACAAACACCTGTGTCTATAAACACAAGTAAAACTTCATAATAGGGAGAAACTCCCTGTCCATATGCTTCGTCTGACATTTGAACTCGGCCAGGGAAGTTCTGTTCACCAGGTGGACAAGCCTAAACCCAGATCACTACATGAACACCCTGACAATCAAAGACCTGTATGTGCCTGGACTATATGCCTTGGTGTTCTGCATATCCTCGGAGTGATTAACAATGCAGCTGTGGTCCACAGCAGTAGGCAATAGGGAATGTGTAATATGTAGTACCGCATTTTTCCCAGCAGGAGAATGGATGCCTGTGTTGTAGGTGAAGCGGTGAGGCGTATGTTGATGTAGCTAAGTACTATGGGTATGCATATCAATGAGGGAGAACACCAATAGAATAGTGGTTCTGGCATTCCGCCAATGTGAATGCAGTCCCGGTTGACCTACGACCACTGCACATATAACTTGAAAGTGTAATGAATGCATTTGTGCTGTACACACATTTAAATATGTAAAGGTGAACATGTGTTTCGCAGCAGTCCGTAAACCGGAATACAGATATGCAACTGTTACGGTCAGAATTATGAAAGTTCACGTAAGCACAAATATCTATGAAACATATGTAACCCACAATAAGGATATGCAAGTGCGCCTGCGCGTGTAATCCGCTCACAGCATAGCAAATGAATGCTGTTTTCCCCACGTTCTATGTACATGGCTCATACCTGCTAACCCTGTAAAGTACGATACCGGACAAAGCCATGAAAACAACTGGTACAAATAGGGACAATCCCCAGATATTGCCCTAACAAACATAGAAAGTGGATAGAATAACAGGTGTGCCACTAGCATGGATTCTCTGAAGGGTATGAAGTCGTAACCTGAAATGTTTGTCATTGTTTACCAACGTCAGTCTTTAATGATATGCCACTAAATTGCCAGATAGACACAAGGTTATGAAAAACGGACCAAAGATAAGAGGCAAACAGCTGTACATGCAGCGAAAATCTGTACAGTTGAAAGGTATGATATGGATATATATATATATATATATATATATATATATATATATATATATATATATGCACATATATCCACAGACATAAACCAAAGCAAATTATGAAATGAGGAATGTACAGACATATGTATATATGTACATATATATATATATATATATATATATATATATATATATATATATATATATATATATATATATATACACACACAATACATGAATAGATATATACACAACAAACATATGTCCCTGTACATATAACACATGTACATAAATAGGTCACGGTATAGCTATTATGGATAGACAGACAGACATGCATGAAAGGAGAATACACCGCTGCTTTCCAAACCATTGCCCAGAAAGTACCAGTGTGACAGGGCCTGCAAGTTCTACACGTTAAACATGAATATAGATGTCCTTTGCAGGACCCCAAAAATTGATCCCATATGAAGGGCGAACCATCATTGATGCAAAAGACGTCACAACTGCAACTACGATATAGCTGTACATGCAACAGTAGCAGGTGCAAGGGTAATAACACATGGGTCGATAGAATGTATGACGTACGACCTGATATCTGCAGAGTGGGGAGTGCTCAGAAGTGTCCTCACACTTTATTATCACTCACATTAAACATGTCTAATGGGTACTGTGGAGGGATGTCAGGTATGGGAATCATGGGTATGCAGAAATGGGCCTAGGTGTTGGTTGGCACAGATCTATTAGGTACGCCCCATGGGAGTGATCAATATACCTATGTGGGTATAGCACACACCTATATTCTCCAAAAAGGTGCAACCCATCTACTGGATATTGTGTAAATTATTGGGGGAAGACGTAGGGACCTATATCAGTGTCATGTAGGCGATTATCATGGATGGACATGCATACGACCAAGATGGTAACCATACCTGCCAAAATGTCAGAATAAGACAGCTGGACTAAGGCATAGTACATGAAATACAAATAGGGACTATATTAAATATACCCCAGACAAAGTCAGAACATTGATAGAATAATGGCATAGTCAGGAATACGAATGTTATGAGAGTTAGTAATCGTGAAATAAAATGTCAGTCATTATTACCTAACCGCACAGTCTGTCATGCCTTGCCAGCAGTCTACCAGAAAGGCACATTATTATGACAAAAGTAACACAATCATAGATCAAACCTCAGGGCGTTTACCCATAATGTGTACAGGTGAGAGGTATGAAGGTAACCCGTCTTAAATAAATGTACAGAACTAGTGATACTAGGTGGACAGGTGAAAAGAAAGACGTCAGGACAAATGACAAAACATGTACAAGTCAAAAGCATGACTTTCCACAAATGTGAATGACAACGTATGCCCTGTGAAAGTCAATGTGGAAGGTTAATAGACTCAAAAGACATGTGTCCCTCAGGGTGTCATGCAGTGTCACCAATACAGTGTCCAGTCCCCCATACTCGTACGTGAGCTCTGCCACTGACGGAAAGTGCAAATACCGGCGTACACATAAGGTACATGATAGAATAATTAGTGTGGATAAGCACCTGTTGGCCTGTGTGAGGAATATAACCTTTTGGGTGGGTGTGTCCTGCAATAGGAATGTAATGGCATCTGGCCTGTGATGGCACCATATATTGTGTGTATTGGTGTAAGAAAATTGATATCCTGTATCAGAAACATACCTCGCAACTGTACAGAGTCTCGCAGAATGTGCAGATGTATGCCTCATATGTTTGGTGTGTTCCTCTTACAATCTGTACCTGTCTGCCAAATACCTGAGAACTGACATCATTAAATAATGACAAACATTTGAGTTTAAGACTCCAAATCCCTCAGAAGTCATACTAATGCAAAACCTATTATACTGTCAACTATCTACGTTTGTAAGAGCAATATTTAAAATCTTCCCCTATTTGTCCCCCCATCATGTTAGGCTTTGTACAGATGTTTTGCTCTAGGAGGTTGAGAGGTATGATCAGAAACAGATACATGACTGAGGAAACAGCATTATCAACTGCAAGATAACTCAGAAGGTATGAAAAGCGCTGCAGTAGGAAGTTCAGTATTGGCCGCAGGTATGTGCTGACATGTCAAATGACATAGCAGTCTACATGAAGTACCTATAGGGCGTCACCTTTACCAATGATGACAGTGGGACATACCCACAGCCATGCATACACCACAAATAGACATAGCACACAGCAAAGCCTAGGCCATGATACACGAAGCCTCCGGTGTGTATGAGTTGAGTGAGAGTTCAGCAAGGAAAGATGACTGCCAGGCTATTCAGCAAACACCCGTAGGGGTGTGCAAGATCGCCTGTAACACAAACATTGCACGGACAATGTTGGGATTTGCAACATACCCCATTTGTATGTGAAAGCTATGCAAATGATGTAATTACGCAATACATGAAACAGTAAGTTGTCCATGCAAGAGCAGAGTTATGTGCAGAAATGTACCCGGATGTTAGGCATCTAACGTTCTGCACGTTGCCAAACGGAGCTATGACAGCTGCATATACAGTATGAATACAGTCGAAGAAGCATGCCAATGTCCAAGTCCAAGGCCAGTGGCAGCTTTGTCCATTGGATATCTATAAAACAGTAGTTGTCCTCCCCTGATCTCCGGTGTGGAAGCGTAGCGCAGTGCCACATGAACGCGCTGCACTTCAAAACAAGTCATATATGTATAATATACATACAAAATGTAGGTTTAGTTAGATGTTAGTACGCCATGCAGATAAGTGGCAAGCTGGAGACAACATGGCTACTGCGTACTGTTTCTTATGTGTGGAAGCGCTCTGTCAGAGATGTAACGAAGCATTTGTAGGTAATGTGATGCAAGTGAGGCTGAGGATAGTGAATCACAACATGTCATGCCATATGGGCCAAGCCTCTACAGTGTAGTGTAGGTTAAGGGGACTATTAGAGTAGAAGATAGGTGACAACATGAGTGTGTATGTATAAAACACTGTAACCCCACCGGAGCAGTGTCACATGTTTGCTGTCAGTACTCAGTGGAAGAGGCGAGTTATGAACTATCCTAGGGAACATCAGGAGACTGACAGTGTACGCCATGGATACCACCGATGTGACCTGCAAACCTGCCCACAGTGTGTCTGCGCCCGTGCACGCCAGTAAGCCCGAGTAAGCATTTGTGCATGCGTGTTAGCCCGTGTGCGCGTGTGGAGTGTGGAAGAACGAGTAAGCTAGTGTATGAATGGTGAAGCCCGTGTAATGTCGTGTATGCATTTGTAAGCATGTATACATGTGTACTGCACACATCACACACATACTGCACACTCAGACACACATGCTGCCAGTACTACACACATCAGTGAAATGGCACATGGATGGAGAATACATCATCAGAATTAACAGTGCTGCAAACTATGCTACAGTGATGGTCATAGCTGCAATGCATCATGCCTGCTGATATACACCTGGAAGTAACACACTGAGTGTTAACATCAATACAGTGGAATAAAGCCACCGTGTGCAACAGCATCAGGTTAGTCTGATCCTGCATCAATGTTACACATCACAGGCGGTGGCACAGGTGACATCATATGCACAGGGTGTGGTGTTACATTACCAGAGCTGTCATTGAGCCATCCAATGTACATGTAGGTGTGTGTGTGTGAGGGACAATGGTTATTGCATGGCCCAATGGTGATGCAATAGGTTTGTGTATGTGATAGCCGTAGCTGTTTGTGGTAAGTGTGTGTGTCTGCATATACACAGGTACAGCATGTGTCAGCCATATACAGGAGGTTGTGGGACAGTCATAGACCGTACCTGCCAGGCTGTAGAGATCCCCATTACTGGCCATGGACACCCCTCCATGCATCCAACACAACCCAGTCCTGCACCAGTCAATGTATATACATACATTCCTAGGATCTGAACCACAACCTGTGGATAAACGTGAGTCTGTAATGTTAACCTGAGGTGCATAGAATTGTCAGTTACTACATACGGATATGAGCCATACTCACACTCCAATGTAATAACCACTGTTGACTGTTGCCAAGATGTGCATACGACCATTCAAAGGTGCTGTACTAACATTGTTTCTAAAGCCCATGTAATACCCAGCAACACAATAACCGGTCACTACACAAGTATAACCCACAATCACTACAGCACACAGTATGTGCACTATCACAGAGCCATAGCAGATGTACATACATCCAAGGTGCTCACGTACAGATAATGCAGCACATTCAAGAGTGATAATCCCAACATACATATTATATATATATATATATATATATATATATATATATATATATATATATATGTAGATAGATACATACACACACACACTCACACAACACACGTGGCAGGGTTGGGAGCAGAACACAAACGTAACCACTGTACCACACGACAGCATTACGCAGTTACAGAACGTGCTACCATGATTAGTTGATCACAGGATTCACACAGGCATACATCTAGCCTGCAGACAGCAGCATCAAAGGCAAAGATGCCGCACGGATGTTATGGAGAGTGAATACTGTAAAAGCAATGTACTGTTGTCATGCAGCTGGAAACACACACACACACACACACACACACACACACACACACACACACACACACACACACACACTTAGCAGACTGGGAGTCAAACATACACCTAACTACCCTATCACACTACAGCATGATGCATTTACAGAATGCGCTACCGAGATTACTAAACACAGCAGTCCCAGAGGCAGACATCTAGGTGTGTGTCATCACCTGCAAAGGCAAAGACGTCGGTAGGGAATTTCTGTGGTGTGAGGCGTCTAAAAGCAAGACTGAGTCCCCAGGTGGATGGGAGCATGCACGCAAACACACACACACACACACACACACACACACACACACACACACACACTTCACACTTGGCAGGGCTGGGGGTCGAACATACACCTTAACTACCCTATCACATTACAGCATGACGCATTTACAGAACGCGCTACCGAGATTACTAAACATACGCACAGGGATTGTATAGAGTGATCATTTGAAAAACAGGGGCCCATTTAAGGATGTTTGCAGCCGTACCACTTTTCACCTGTACAAAATTTGGTTCCAAAAAGAAAATTGGCTTTTTAATTGGACCATGTGTGGACAAAGTGGGACAGGGTGTATCCACACCCCATCTTCTGTGTGGCTACATGTCTCTGGCCATCCCCATGGCCATGTGTGCACATGTGTTGGTCATTTTGGATGGCCATCTATCACACATGTCTGTGTTGTCCCATATGACATACACCCATAGATGTTGGATATGTCACCATCCACAGGGCTATGCAGACAACAGGTTTTGTGGGTATGGGGGTATGGGTTATGGGAAATTGTGTATTGCAAAAAAAACCTATGTGTCTCAGACATGTCGGATGGAACATCACAATGTATGAAACCATTGCAGGGGCATATAACACAATGGTGACACCTGTGGTCTGCCCATATCACTGCTCACTGTGCAGTACTGGTTTGTGTCCCAAAATTTTGTTCCACTGTATAGTACATATGCCTCCATTGTAGAACACCTCCACCTTTGGCACAGCGGGAACACACATGAGCAATGACAAATACTGTAGTTTCATGTCTGTGATCATTTCAGTTGTATATATTGCACATGGGTGGCCTGTGTGGATGAGGGGGAACCTGTATATCCATGTATTAACTGGCCACATGGTGAATAGATCTATGCTTTGACATCCCTTGATCCCGATGACAGTCTCACCTGCAATGGACTCTTGTCTGTCCCATGCCAGAGGTACCTGTATAGGGTGACACAGCAGTATGAACATTATCCATGACTGTATGACGGGCCCATACAGTGCAAGTTAACACTTTCCCACCTGCAAAAATATAGTCAGCACATTTTCATACCATACCTCTAAAACCTCTTAGAACAATAAATGTGGACAAAGCCTACTATGATGGGGACATATAGGGACAACTGTGACATATTGCTCTTACTAACTTAGAAATTTGCTAGACTAATAGGTTTGCATGTACATGGGTTTTCAAATGTCATAAAACACAAATGTATGTCATCATTTAATGACTCATTCCTCAGCTATTTGCCAGAAAGGGACAGATTTTAAAAGGGAACACACCGATAATATGAGGCAGACATCTGGACATCCTGCAAATACCTATACAGTTCAGAGGTATGGTGCATACACAGAGTAGCATAAAGCATGTGTGTCCACATACCTTGCATATGTTGTTACATTACATGATGTACACTGTCACATGCCGTGGGGATATACTGGCCATATGTTCAGTACTGACTTACCAGGCAACCCCAGGCTCATTGGTTGGGAGACACCCACCTCCGATGGCAGCTAGTGTTTGTGGGGCTGTTCGGGTGTTCCCAGACGGGAGTAGCTCCTCTGTGTGTGTGAGTGGAGGCTGGGTTGGTGGCCCACCACCCGTTCCACCTTTTTCCCCTGGTGACTGCAGTGGCACCTGTTTTGCATGATGTATCGGGTCCTTTAGTGTCTGTGCACCTGCTGGTAGGTGCGGTTGTGGCCACCCCCGTTGACCCTCCTGTGAAGATCCTGCCACAGGTCACCCCGCTGCTGTGCATGCTGTGGCACATGGCTAAATAACACCTCGTAGTTCTCATGGAGGTACAGGATTGACATCTTTCCTCCTGCCCTGTATGCTGGGGCGTGTACGGCATTATCTGTAAGACATGATGAAGGTGACAGGTCACATTTACAGAATGTACAGTGATCCCCACATCATTTCTAGTACATCTGCACAGTTATCTTTGCAAATCAACATGACACTAACATGACGGGTTATGTGTCACAAAATGTAACACCCAGTATGCATTGGATATCATCCCCATATATGTGTGTCACCTCATTAGTGTTCCTACTGATGGGGCCGCCTGTCTCCATGTGGGGCATGTCTGTTTGCCTGCACTGGTGTTCTTACCTATCTACTCATGCCTGATGTATCCACGGTAATGCTGTTGACCTTGATGCTGTGTATATGTCACATATCAACACAGACACAGCCCTACTGGACTTGGGCAGTGACAATGCACCAAGTATGCATGGAAACCTGTACATGCATCTGTTTTGCCATAGACATCTACACTGCACTGTACAGCTGTTCAACATCCTCCACGGATCCCCGTGTTGCACATGTGATAGACATGGGACAATGGCTAGTCGGACGTCATTCCAAAGGGAAGGTTATCGGCTATAGCATGTACAGGCTGGGTTTCCTAGCTGTATCTGACACCCATGATGCCACCGCGAGGGCATCAGTGACACACTACTGATCCAGATAGATGATACTACATCTACCTGGGCCCTCACACCATGTATGGGGATGATATGTGCAGCTATGTGGACGGGCTGCATGGTATGGCGGAGTATGTCACAGGTATGGCACAGGGATCTGTCCCGCATGTGGCCATCCTAGTGGGGCGGTGGTTGTCCATGGCGATGTCTTTCAGATCAGGCTATGGACATGTAGCATGTTCAGCATAGTGTGGCATATTCTGTATGCAAGGTGGGCATTTTCCCGGAGGTGATATTGTGGAGGCTGGTATCACCATCCACCGGGCCCACCCTGGAGGGTGATGTGTATTCCCAAAATTGGTCAGGGGCTTTTATGCCTGTCCAATGATCTCCGTGCTCATGGATACCACCCCGTCATGTCATGGGTCCCTCGTAGGACTACCTAAAGGGCCAGGAAAAACTCCAGCTCAGGGAGGTGTCTACACACACCATCCCTAAACAGTGTCCATACTGTTGACCACAGCCTAGGTGTTTCTTAATGGGTCGGGGGGATTCCCCTAGTGGTGTCATTGCTGATATCATCCACCGGGGAATATGTCACACACACAGCCCATTCTGTATGTTGTTCACAACACTGTGACAACTATTTCCCATAGGTCATGGCCATTCACATCCTCACATACACAGATAGCAGACATTTGTCTGTGTGGTATGGGCTACAATGCAGGTGGGGTACAACACATTAAACCTGGTTTACTGTAGCTGACACCGTGTGATATGCATATGTCACTGTAGCACCTTTAGTAGTTGTGAGTCTGTCAACAGGCCACTAGTAGAACACTCCTGTAACATACAAAGGCATTTGTAGTCAAACATCCATACTGTCTTATACATCTGTACTGCTAACATGTACACTGATAATGGTTCATGGACTTGCAGACCATACCCGGCAGTGTTCTGATGCGGTGCCACCAATCATGACTGTTGTCAAAACTTGTGGGTTGATATTATCCAACACCCTATCTGTAATGTATGGGCATGCTTGGCACTTGTTCAGAGCTTCTTGGCACGTTATGAGCTACTGCTTGGGTTTTGCACCCATTTCACACCAGTCCTCACAGGTACACTGTCTGTCCATACATTTCCAGCTTTATAACTGTACAACGCTGTTTTACACATCACTCACATACCTCGTGAGACATGGTGGTTATCCTGTCCACCTGGCCTTTCCACTTATATACAGGCATGTCCAACTGGCATGTACCAGTGCTATTGCCTGTCACTTAATGTTTGGGAAAAAGAGCTATTCTCATGTACACAGTCAATGCACACCTCCCAACATACAACAGTACAGCCTGTGGGGGGTGCACATATGCAGCCCTGCTGGGGGTTATACTGTCACCAACCCTGACTGCACCTGACAGTCATGTGGGGATGTGCAACATTGGCCCCACCCACACATCACATAGTCCCACATGATCCCCCCCACAGGCCACAGGGGACACCTTGTACAGTACCCTCCATACTCTTTTGGGGACCAATGGCAGCCCACATCACCAAACACAACCACACCAACCTATAGCCCACAGACATGGGCCCATCACATACAGCCAATAGGGTGTCATAACATACACAACACACCTGTCATAGGTGACTGTTGGCTGCCACCTTTCCCCCCAGCAGGCTACACAAGGCGATAGTCACTTACATCCTGCTGTCAAGTAACTGGTTCTGCAACATAACCTTACACATGCCACAAGTCAGCAGGTTGGGTGTGACTCATCTTCCATGTTTGTGTGACTGAAGTTGTATCTCCACAGACTACGTGTGCAGGGACATGCAATAGCCCCCCAGTGTTGTAGCCCTGATGGTGTGGTCCAAGCCCGGGAAGCATTTTGCGGTCATCCCGGGCCTGTTACCCCTGTAAAAGAATGACTTTTCACTCCCGTCCCACGGCAGGAGGGGAAGAGTACAGTTTCTGTGGCCTGGTGTCACTGTCAGTGGAATCTGTGACGGTGACTACCATCATGCTATGTCACAGACATCATGTTCAACACATCGTATGAGGTACATGTCACTGACACCTCCACTAGCTGTGCACAGGCATTTAGGATGTGCAGCGTACCACATCACCTGTACAATTGGTCTAGTATGGCTGTAATTGGACCATGTGTGGACAAAGTGGGACAGAGTGTATCCACATCCCATCTTCTGTGTGGCTACATGTCTCTAGCCATCCCCCATGGCCATGTGTGCACATGTGTTGGTCATGTATGTGATGGCCATCTATCACACATGTCTGTGTTGTCCCATATGACATACACCCATAGATGTTGGATATGTCACCATCCACAGGGCTATGCAGACAACAGGTGTATGTGTGGTATGTGGGGTATGGGTTATGGGAAATTGTGACAATATTGCAACAAAAACGCTATGTGTCTCAGACATGTCGGATGGAACATCACAATGTGTGAAACCATTGCAGGGGCATATAACACAATGGTGACACCTGTGGTCTGCCCATATCACTGCTCACTGTGCAGTACTGGTTTGTGTACCACACATTTTGTTCCACTGTATAGTACATATGCCTCCATTGTAGAACACCTCCACCATTGTATGCACAGCTGAACACACATGCAGCAATGACAAATACTGTAGTTTCATGTCTGTGTATCATTTCAGTTGTATATATTGCACATGGGTGGCCTGTGTGGATGATGGGTGATGCGACCTGTATATCCATGTATTAACTGGCCACATGGTGAATAGATCTATGCTTTGACATGCTTGATACCGATGACAGTCTCACCTGCAATGGACTCTTGTCTGTGCGGCATGCCAGAGGTACCTGTATAGGGTGACACAGCAGTATGAGCATTATCCATGACTGTATGACAGCCACAGGGTGCACAGTGCAAGTTAACACATTCACCTGTACAATAGCATATAGTCAGCACATGTGTACATACCATACCTCTCAAACTCTTAGAACAATAAATGTGGACAAAG
This sequence comes from Protopterus annectens, assembly GCF_019279795.1. NCBI lineage: Eukaryota > Metazoa > Chordata > Ceratodontiformes > Protopteridae > Protopterus > Protopterus annectens. The sequence goes on along the minus strand of NC_056730.1, from coordinate 495,475,843 downwards.
CCTACTATGATGGGGGACATATAGGGACAACTGTGACATACTGCTCTTACTAACTTAGAAATCTGCTAGACTAATAGGTTTGCATGCACATGGGTTTTACACGGAATGTGCAGTCATAAACACAAATGTATGTCATCATTTAATGACTCTATTCCTCAGCTATTTGCCAGAAAGGGACAGATATTAAAGGGAACACACCGACAATATGAGGCAGACATCTGGACATCCTGCAAATACCTGTACAGTTCAGAGGTATGGTGCATACACAGGGTAGCATAAAGTATGTGTGTCCACATACCTTGCATATGTTGTTACATTACATGATGTACACTGTCACATGCACGTACGTGGGATATACTGGCCATATGTTCAGTACTGACTTACCAGGCAACTCCAGACTCATTGGTTGGGAGACACCCACCTCCACGATGGCAGCTAGTGTTTGTGGGGGCTGTTCCGAGGGTGTTCCCAGACTGGCCAGTAGCTCCTCTGTGTGTGTGAGTGGAGGCTGGGTTGGTGGCCCACCACCCGTTCCACCTTGTTCCCTGGTGACTGCAGTGGCACACTGTTTTGCATGATGTATCAGGTCCGTGCAGTGTCTGTGCACCTGCTGGTAGGTGCGGTTGTGGCCACCCACTTCGTTGACCCTCCTGTGAAGATCCTGCCACAAGTTATCCTGCTGCTGTGCATGCTGTGGTACATGGCTAAATAACACCTCGTAGTTCTCATGGAGGTACAGGATTACGACATCATTCTCCTGTCGGCTGTATGCTGGTAGGCGTGTACACGGCATTATCTGTAAGACATGATGAAGGTGACAGGTCACATTTACAGATATGTACAGTGATACTGCTGCACATGCATTTCTAGTACATTTGCACAGTTATCTTTGCAAATCAACATGACACTAACATGACTGGCATGTATGTGTCACACACATGTAACACCCAGTATGCATTGGATATCATCCCCATATATGTGTGCCACCTCATTAGTGTTCCTACTGTATGTGACGCCTGTCTCCATGTGGGCATGTCTGTTTGCCTGCACTGGTGTTCTTACCTATCTACTCATGCCTGATGTATCCACGGTAATGCTGTTGACCTTGATGCTGTGGATATGTCACATATCAACACAGACACAGCCTTACTGGACTTGGGCAGTGACAATGCACCAAGTACGCATGGAAACCTGTACATGCATCTGTTTTGCCATAGACATCTACACTGCTCTGTACAGCTGTTCAACATACTACCACGGATCGCCTGTGTTGCACATGTGATAGACATGGGACAATGGCTAGTCGGACGTCATTCACAGGTAAGGTTATCGGCTATAGCATGTACGGGCTGGGTTTCCTAGCTGTATCTGACACCCATTATGCCACTGCGAGGAGCATCAGTGACACATTACTGATCCAGATAGATGATACTACATCTACCATACGGCCATCACACCATGTATGACAGGGATGATATGTGCAGCTATGTGGACTGGACTGCATGGTATGGCGGGAGTATGTCACAGGTATGGCACAGGGATCTGTCCAGCATGTGGCCATCCTAGTCGTAGGACGGTGGTTGTCCATGACGTATGTCTTTCAGATCAGGCTATGGACATGTAGCATGTCTAACAGCATAGTGTGGCATATATCTGTATGCAAGGTGGATAGCATGCTGCATACTGGAGGTGACTATTGTGGAGGCTGGTATCAGCCATCCACGCATGGGCCCTACCCCTGGAGGGTGATGTGTATTCCAATATTGGTCACACGGGTGCTGTGTATGCCTGTCCAATGATCTCCGTGCTTATGGATACCACCCTGTCATGTCATGGGTACCTCGGATGACTACCTAAAGGGCCAGGGAAACATCTCCAGCTCAGGGAGGTGTACTACACTACACCATCCCTAACACAGTGTCCATACTGTTGACCACAGCCTAGGTGTTTCTTAATGGGTACGGGGGTATTCCCCTAGTGGTGTCATTGCTGAAATCATCCACCGGAATGTGCACATATGTCACACACACAGCCCATTCTGTATGTTGTTCGCAACACTGTGACAACTATTACCCATAGGTCATGACCATTCACATCCTCACATACACAGATGGCTGACATTTGTCTGTGTGGTATGGGCTACAATGCAGGTGGGGTACAACACATTAAACCTGGTTTACTGTAGCTGACACCGTGTGATATGCATATGTCACTGTAGCACCTTTAGTAGTTGTGAGTCTGTCAACAGGCCACTAGTAGAACACTCCTGTGACATACAAAGGCATCTGTAGCCGAACATCCATACTGTCTTGTACATCTGTACTGCTAACATCTACATTCATAATGGTTCATGGACTTGCAGACCATACCCAGCAGTGTTCTGATGCGGTGCCACCAATCATGACTGTTGTCAACACTTGTGGGTTGATATTATCCAACATCCTATCTGTAATGTATGGGTATGCTTGGCACTTGTTCAGAGCTTCTTGGCACGTTATGAGCTACTGCTTAGTTTAGCACCCATTTCACACCAGTCCTCACAGGTACACTGTCTGTCCATACATTTCCAGCATGATAACTGTACAACGGCTGTTGTACACACATCACTCACATACCTCGTGAGACATGGTGGCTTATACGGCGTGTCCACCTGGCACGTACCACTTATATACAGGCATGTCCAACTGGCATGTACCAGTGCTATTGCCTGTCACTACATGTGGCATAAGAGCTATTCTCATGTACACAGTCAATGCACACCTCCCAACATACAACAGTACAGCCTGTGGGGGATGCACATATGCAGCCCTGTTGGGGGTTATACTGTCACCAACTCTGACTGCACCTGACAGTCATGTGGGGATGTGCAACATTGGCAACGCACCCCACACATCACATAGTCCCACATGATCCCCACCACAGGCCACACATACGGAGACACCTTGTACAGTACCCCTCCATACTCTGTGTGGGTACCAATGACAGCCCACATCACCAAACACAACCACACCAACCTATAGCCCACAGATACGTGTGCCCATCACATACAGCCAATAGGGTGTCATAACATACACAACACACCTATCTTAGGTGACTGTTGGCAGTCACGCTACTGTCCCACTCAGCAGGCTACACAAGGCGATAGTCACTTACATCCTGCTGTCAAGTAACTGGTTCTGCAACATAACCTATGCACACATGCCACAAGTCAACAGGTACGATGTGACTCATCTTCCATGTTTGTGTGACTGAAGTTGTATCTCACGGCACAGACTACGTGTGCAGGGACATGCAATAGCCCACCAGTGTTGTAGCCCTGATGGTGTGGTCCAAGCCCAGGGAAGCATTTTGCGGTCATCCGGACCTGTTACCACTGTACAACGAATGACTGTGTCACTCCCAACAGTTGTCCATGCTTCTGTTGTCATTCCACAGGCATCTAGTATACGTCCACTTTGACAGACCTGGCCAAACAACATGATGCTGTGGCACAGTTGACCTGCACCTATCAGCCCTGGGAGTACGGATCACATGTTAGACTCTTGCTGCTTTTATACTGCCTGTCTTGCACAGTGTCCAATAACAGTCACCACCAGAATGGGAACTGGCTAGTGAAGCATGTGGTCATGTCACACAATGCTTGACATCATCCTCTGTGATGCATGCAGGCAAGGCACACCTGATACTGCACCACTTCAATATCTCTGCAGTGATTGGGACCTGCCTCTTGGCTCTGCAGAGCACACCTGCAATGACTGGTTATAGATAGACCTACCTCTCAGGCACGTACCTGGACTGGCACACCCACGGCTGAGGTGTCCCCATATTCCACTATGTTGTACACACATCCCGGCTGGTTACTTAGCACAATGCATCACAGGTGCTCCACGTGCATATAACTGTGTCCGGAACTACAGCTGCTACTAATGTGAGACTGACAGTAACCCACACTTAACTGTGATAGCCGCACATGTACTGACACATTAGGCATACGCTGTGCGTGAGTGATAACCTCCGCTTGGCTGGTTCGACCCATACACCACCTCCAAGACCAACAGTATCCTTGACATGGACACTATCAACATGTGACTGCTGTTCCACACCTGGGGTTATCCCCTCATTGGTGGAATCGAACATCTGCTACCCACCCTTGTTAGCCACATACCGGCACCACACACTTCACGGCATACACAGTAGATGAGTACTACAACACCAACTACAGATGTCATATGACAGTGGTGGTTGTTGTCGTGACACACGTGCAGGTGGACAATGCACATGCAAATGTTGAGACATACCCCAGTGCACTTCAATAGCACGTACACGACAATATGGTTCATGCTATTCCACACAGAGCCATGATGGTACACACCAGATTACAGATGACACTCTGGGGGTGCGGTCCAACAGACATACTTTACAATAACAGGTGGGGGCTGTTACACAGTGGTGTACATTCCCATGGGTGGGGTGACTCACTGGTCAGCCTCGGTAGGGCCACAGGATCCCTCATCACATACTCCATAACTAGCAACGTACACATTACTGCGACACATTCCGAGATGTACCACAAGGCATTATGGTGGTATGTCAGTAGTCGTATGCAATACCCACATCTGCTCACACATACAACTGTCACTCTGGAACATGACAGTAACAGGTGATGTTGGCAACATGCTGTCTGATGGCTTCAATGCTAACATTACACCCTCTCACTCCCTGCAAGGCCACATTCCTTGCAGGAACATTGCGGTGTACCTGCAGTCACACCTACACAGTACTGACCTGCACTCTATATGTCCTAGGACACAGGCCCCTTGTCACCCTACAATATCCCAGGCTGTGATGTCCACAGACCTCTGAACAGCATGTCTCCCCACTGGGACACCATATTCAGTAATAGCCTTGTACCAGACATTGTGGCCCCTGACTGGCACACAGCGACAGTAACACTCCACACAGGTGGCGCCACAATGTATGACTGGGACTATTGCCCTACACACCTCACTGGACTGTTATGCACGGCTATAGGGCACATCATCATGGACATAATTTGCTGAGTCTTTGTTGTGCTCCAGTCCTTTGATGCCAGCTGGGTTGGTCTTGTTGGGGCCACAGCATGCCTCCTACACCTGTTGAACACCTTTCATACAGTCGCCATAGTAGTTGATGACGAAACGGGGGTCCACACGGCCTGCATTGTCCTCTTGCTGCCATTCAGCACCGTTATCCATTCTGGTATTGACTACATACACATCCACCTTCACATCACAACATATGTCTCTGGATGTTATGCAAAGTGGCTAATGGATGGGACACACACACTGAGGGTGGCATACCATATCACATACTGCATTCCAGTTACACTTGGCTTACCACAGTCCTCAGTCATGGGGCCCTCATGTTCGGTATATGCTTCCCTGAGGTACAGGCTACCACTGAGGGGACTTCCCTGCCTAGCTTTACAGACCACAGCATACCCAGCACCATTGCTGCTCCACCAGCTGATACAGACCCCATCCATATGGGTGTCACTGTGACGGATACCGATATGAACATCATGGCCTCTACCTGCATGACACTTGATATGAACATCACCTTTGCAGTACACCATCCACCCACTGGTTATCACATAGGTGTTAGTCCCCTACATACATGTCGCATTGTACATGTTTGTAAGATACATGTATGTCGCACACACTCCTGTGATTACCACATAGCCACTGTGGCATGGATATCCTTCTACGTGTCCACACATGTCTGTACTGGGTGTGTAGCTGGTACGTAGGCACCCATTGTACCTCTGAACACTGGACTTATACACCCATCCATGGGTACATCACCCCACTTAGGGTGTACCTTACACAACAGCTTTACATAACTCAACATTAAAACGCCATGACGTTTATTGAGCTATGACTGTTACAGTTTGCGGCTTATGTACAGACACCACATCTGTACACATTTGTGGACTACATACTCAGGGGTGATGTCTGCTGCAAAGACAGGGCCCATGTCTGCAAATATGTTTATGGATATACTCCGCATACACGACATACACAATAGCCACTATGAGCATGATGCTCATGGATATGTGCACACACGTGACAGTGTGTGGCATGTGCTTGGGGGTTGCATTCCCAGACCGGACACTCACCATGCTTTGGGACATGATTCCTATATACATCACGCATGGACAGTCAGTAGCAGTATTCATGTGATGCCTCGCTTGGTGGATGGTGGACACATGTACGCCAGGGATCACTGCAGTGGCTGGACTGTGCAGTGGTGCAGGTTACACATGGCTCTTCTGTTCACAGGACATGATCCTAGAGAGGTGCCACTGGTGTGCACACTGTATTTGTTGTTACGCATAGACTTGCCAGACTGCATGGTACCCCACTATGAACCTGTGGAGCTATTACATGTCCTTTGTGCATGGTTACTGGTATAGCCCTTCCAGTTAGATTGGATGTCACGCTGTTACAATGTCCCGTGACTACAGGCCATATGTATACTGTTATTGTACACGCCAATCATGTTCATGTTTGTCTGTCACATCTCTTCTGCTATTCTAGTATGGGAGTAATGTTTGCGTCATTTGCAAATGCACAGAGTGGATTACATATTATTTATTTCATCATAACTGTTTATACATATATTAATTACATACTACTCACATCACTATATGATACCTTTGTTATGCATCATATGCCTGTTCTCCTGTGTAGCATATCTGATGTATCAATCTACTGTACTATACATTACACATGTTTTACATGGTATCCCATAATTCAAAGCATACTTGCACAGAGGGTCCACCTTAGACATGTCATTGACGTTATATGCCCATACACATGTGTACTGTTACAGTATATCTACATATACTATCCCCTGCTATGGCACGTACTTATTGGACATACCCTGCCACTGACGGCGGGTCGTATGACATTGTTCTGTTTAAAGCCATCATGTTGCATCCCTTGTGGTGTCTGTGCTGTTTACCGTGTGGCCCACTGCTGGACGCACATCTTCTACAAGCATTAGTACGATCAGCAAGACATCACTACATAAATACCATTCCTCACTTTATGCATGGCAGACACTTTTAATTACTGCAAACCAGGCTATGCATACACTGACATTACGTAATACAGAACATACTATACATACAGTTAGTGTTCTACATACCTTGATATCGTTCTGGTGTTTTGTCTCTATCTCACTCTTCTGTATCATACTTTCAACTGTTATACGGTATGAGCATACAGTTTGCATAACTGGCAAATCATCCTTATATACGTCTATACCTGCAACATGTGGTTTACTGCCACCAATTGGCGGTCCAGTGTGACTAATTACATGCACATCAGCTGTGCAGCTACTCCATTCACCAATTACATGGCAATAGTGGGGTATAATTGAATTCTCCACTTGGGCATTGGCCAGTTGCCTTGCCTTCGGGGAGATGGCCTGTATTGTGTTTTGTTGTGTGTAATTGCAACTGCTATGTGTAGAGCCAAGTCTATTTTGGGGTCATGTCCCCCGTGGATTGTGTGTGATGGCTTGAGTATGTGGTTCTACCTGTGACTGTACCTGTCATCCCACCCGTCTGATAAAGGACTATTGCAAACACCTGTAACATCGCCGTTTGTTCCGTTATACGATGGATACAATTTTGCATGGCGCCTTTAAATGTGTCTCTCACAAGGTATGTAAATGGCTCAGCAGATGTAATGGACTAACTAGATGTTTGGGCTGTGGTTACGGTATGTATTGCTATTGTTTCCAGTGTGGGGGATGTAGGCGGGTGTACGTAGCATATACAGTTTTGTGGGGCTTGCATTTCTACGTAGTCCATCTATATGTGTGTGGGCCCCTTCCCTAATTACAGTGCTATCACTTAATAGACTTCTGTTACGGGAATTTACTTTGGGCCATTGTTAATTGGTTTCTATATTGTATGCAGGTTCAGTTGATAATTCCATACCTCCGGATGTACGGCGATATGTGCAGGGATATTTGTAAATGACATGCTATGCCGTGTATGCCTGTCCCAGATATTTGCAGTCATTGCAGTGGTGTTGGTGTCAGACCCTCTGTCACATGGCTTACCACCTTTTCATATGGCCATAGCTGGACACTTGCACACAGTGGTGTTTACAGGCTGACATATGGCCATGGTCAGTACACAGGATAGCACATACTTTTATCCTCATTACATACCAATTTTTCTTGGTCCTTCACTACTTATCGGTTTGCATGTAACATTTCTGTTTCTTACATACAGGCATGAGTATTTCCTGCAACTATTGCATATTATTTGGGACATACTAATGTCCTAAACTCTTGGACAGTTGCCCTTTGTAATGTTTCATGTCAGGACACACCTGGCCGGGGGGGGCTGTCCCTCCCAATGTGGGACAGGTGTTTACCGCATGCCTACGGCTAGCTATACCCACACCTACCGTAATCATCTACCTCCGTGTTGCCACCTACAGACACATATGCGGACACACACACACACACACACACTTTAGTCACACGGGAGCACACATGCCACCCTCAACACACACATACACAGGCTACATCACTCACAACCACAGTTGTACACGGTACCTACATGGACTGCACCGCCGCCAGCGGTGACTACATGTCCTTACTATCGTCATATTGCTCGCGATTCTATTGTTCCAGTACTGAGTTCTTTCTGTCTTTCAGCCTCCTGGTTACGCGTGATGGTGTGTGACACATTCCATAGTTGGCGGTATCCTGTTTATTTGTACCTCAATGGTGTTTTGAATGTCGTCGACCTATCTATATATTTGCAGATGTCAGTGACCCCTTGTATATCGACATATATCACACTATCGCCCTTTCTATCTGTATTATATATGTGTATATATATATATATATATATATATATATATATATATATATGTAGATATATATATATATATATATATATATATATATATATATATCTATATATATATATATATATATATATATATATATATATATATACACACATATCTCGGACAGGGGTGGTGACAGGCATGCTATGCCTTTCATTATGTGTTTCTCAGTGTATACTGTGTTTCCTGGACTCCGCACGTTTGTGTCTGTACCTGTCACATTACACACCTGCCATAGGTTAAGTTTACCTCCCATCCCACTTTGTGAGGGACAGTCCCTCTTTGTGCAGTTGTGTCCTGCGAAATATTTGTGAACATAGCCAATGTCCTGCGACTTTGGGACAAACATATTCCCTATAGTTTATGTCATATTTGCATAACACACTTATTCTGTATCTGACCCACCTACATGTTACAGGACACGGAACACGTACCTGCGATCATTACTAGACTAAGCTTTTTATCTATGCAAAACACTGACGTTCTGGTTTTCGTCCTGGCCAGGTGTATGTGTCGTCCTGCAGACATCTGGCGTATGTCCCACATTGGTCATTTGAACTGGGCAACCCTACCATACGTACATCTTGCCTAGCAATAGTGTTGGGTGATTGTATACATGACTGCCTGTTCCACTCCTGGCAGTGGTCGTTTTACCCTTCATAGCAGGCGCTATTTGTTCGGGGGTGACTAATGCTGGTGTCACCTGTTCTGTACATCATTGACCGTGATCTGCGCAGAGGTCGGTGATGTTTAGCCCTGTTTCGCACATATCCATATAGTCGTATTTAAACATCGCTTACCAGCTGTGGGCAACGCTTATTCCTGCTAACGTGTGCTACATATATTCTGATGACCTGCATCTGGAATGCATTACCCGTGCCGTCGGGATTACATTACATCCCTTGCAGGATGTGGGACCGGGAACATGCACGACAGTCACTGCATGTACCACTTGGACATCTGGGGGTTGTACACGAATTATGTCATTTTGTATGTGCAGTACACTACAGCAGTTACTCCACACTACACTCACATGGATAACTCCATTAGTTTACAACTTGATGGGTCCAGTTAATGGTATGTCTATGTGATGTTTACTGGCTGTACTCTGGCACTGGGTATGTATAACACAATTAGCTACACCCTATAATTTGCTACACCTTCATACGACCGTGGATGCAGCATGCCGGGGTGACGAATGCCTGTCATGGGTACATCCCCTGCCTTGACACAACATTCATGATTACATTTTGTGGAGCCCCTCAGTAATGCGGTGGGTAATCCATGATAGTGCTTACACACATGTGCTCCCGCGATTGCCTCTGCTCCAGTACGCAACAGTTGCTTACTCGATGTTGTGGCGACGGGAGTCACTGTTTGCCCCATTTGGTGTTTTGCCTCTGACAATCGGGCGTGTACCTACCGATGTACCTGAGAACCTATACACACAGCACCGACAGATGCTGATAGGTGCATCTACTGTTCAGGTGTTGACATTTCCGTGTTCCAATGGCTGTTGCGTGTACAATGTTTAAGGGCTGCCTATGTAGGATTCCACAGTGGGCCACCTATACATCACAATTTACAGGTAGTCGTGTTTGTGTGCCATTTATGTTACTGTGTGTGCAGGTGGGGAGGGGTGTCAGTCCGTGGGATCCTACACTGTCAAGGTATGTGCTATACATTCCCTCTTTGCCAAGGCGTAGGCATATTGGGCACGCCTCTGTCTGCCTACTGGGGCTGGCACAGTGTGTCTGTGGTCTGGATCCCTCTGTGCCTGTGTTGGCCTTGGCACTTGCAATGGGCTGTGAGGCCCTCCCCCATTTTGACCCTGCTGCAGCTGTTTCCGCAGGATCATATTATGTAGCATGGCACATACTATGAAGATGTGGGCACACGTGCCTGGAGAGTACTGCAAGGCTCCACCAGATGTGTCCAAGCACCGGAACCATGATTTCAGCATCCCGAACACACGCTCTATGATGATTCTGGTTTGTGCATGTGCCTCATTATGGCATTCTTGCATTGGTGTGTGTGCATTTCTGATGGGGGTCATCATCCACAGCTCCAGTGCATAGCCAGCATCCCCCACAAGGTGTCCTTGTGGGATGTCCCCCCTGACAAATACCTGATACAGCTGTGAGGCATGGCAGATATGGGAGTCATGGTAGCTTCCAGGGCTGCCAGCACACACATCCATGATAATGCCCTGGGCATTGCACATGACCTGGCAGTTGATGGAGTGGACTCCCTCGCAGTTTATGTAGCGCCTACCATACTCACCGGGTTGATTTGTATGTGCGTGCAGTCTATCGCACCCAGTACCTCCGGGTAGTTTGCCACACGGTGGAAGTGACGCATATTGCTGGCCAACTCCTCCTGAGTTCGGGGGAAGTATATAATCTCATTGGCATGTGGTAACATGGCATCCAGGAACTGGTGTAGTACCCTGGATGCCGATGCCTGTGAGATCCCCATTATATCTCCAGTTGCCCTTTGAAAGGTACCTGTGGCTAGTATTCGCAAGCTTACACATATCTTCGTGTCCACTGGGATGGGTTCCCCTCTGTTGTTTCTGGTTCTCAGGCATGGCCGGCACAGGTCTACTATTTGCTGTAAGATGTCCCTGTCCACCCTGTAATGCTCTACTATCTCCAGATCATGTAGCCCCTGGTAGGTAACCCTTGGTCTGAACACTCTTCTCCTCCTCTGAGGCCTACGGTGGTTGTCGGCATCATCCTCCACAACACCGTCGGTCTGTAACACATGCTGATGAATCACAGCTATGGCAGCTCCCAACATGTACATTTTAAAAGTTCCCCATCTGTTTACACCTGTGGTGTGGTGTTTGGGAATACAGGTGTGTGTTGGGTGCTTTCACACTTTATACTGTTTTGCTGTGAACACTGATGATGTCATAGGGTGTGTATGTACGATCGTGGCTACAGGGTGTCTTCTGTGTTTTATTAACGGAACCAGTATTGTGCTGTCTTTGGTGTTGCATTACATTTGGATGCCGTGAATTACCTCTGGCCCTTCCATTTACATTTGTGCACGTTACACCTACCATTTGCTGGCATGCATCCAGCTGCCTGCTTTCATTTGTACTTTCCTAGACCTGGCTTATCTTGCATAATGTGTGCTATTGCCGATCTACTGTGGGTTTGCTTTGCTCTGCTATGACAGTTCTCCTGTCTTTGCATTCCAGGTCTTCCCCTCCTTTCTTTGCAATCCTATGCCTCCCCTATCCTGTTTTGCAGGTTTCTGCATGCAGGCTTGTCTACTGCCGTCGATTGGCCGCCGTGAGTTGATTGGTGTTAATTGCTCATTAGTATGCCAATTACCCTGCTTCAGCATTTCCTTCTTTTCTTCCCCTAACCTTCCTGTTTGTGCTATTGTTCGCGACGCATGCATCCACTTACCGGGTTTCGGGCACGATTTCATCCCCGTACACATGCGCTTTCAGGCACCATGTGTGCTCTCAGCTAAATGGTTCTATACCCTCCTCCCCACCCCTGTCCTGCAGCTTTGCTTAGCAACGGCCAGGCCAGATTTGCATTGCTCCAATGTGCTTACTGATACGGTGGCACACCCCTCTGCTGATGTCATGTATCACCTCTGATACACTCCTCGGTGTTATAGCGCTGCGCCATCAGGTACATCCTTAATCCAGCTGGAAGTTTGTGATTCATTATTACCTGCCTCATTTGCATGGCATTGACTACTAATTCATAGTTACAGCGCCGAACACTGTCGCGGGCCCCTGGCAACCCTTGCTCCTTGCTTGTGGTGTGCCATGCCTACCATTGCATATTATGGTGCAATCCTAATTTGTCTTTCATTGCGATTTTATGACATTTGTATATATTTCCTTTGTATTCCTGTTTGCACACACATGCCCTGCGGTTGTACTGTGCGTTACTGTGGTCATGACATTAAATGTTGTTTTTTAGGTGTTGTATATCTTTTCTTGTGCCATTGGCTGTGTATTTCACCATTGGCATATGTTAACTTTGTAATACATGAGTCTGGTCTGCTTCCATAACTCCAATGTTCTGTTTGGGAAAATGTAAACCATGTTTTTTGGTTTACATTTCCATGGGCTTGCGCTACGCCTGCACCACTTCGTGAATCGCTGTATGCCTTCATTAGCATGGTGCGACACTGCGCATGGGGTGATTTGCATACCTATGCCGAGGGCTGCGTACATCTGGTGTACACCGGTAGTGCACATGGTGTTGGTTCATACCTGAATCGCTCGGTGGACATATTTGGCGTTGTCCCGCATACGCTACGCCTGCGCCTGGCACAGACTTCATGAATCCGGGGGAGTGTCTACAAGTTGGTGATGGTTAGATGCATTAAAGTCATGTATTCACTGTAAGACTGTTACTTTATATGACAATTTTATATAAAAGTTCTAGTAGACTCCACATTTCTACAGCCTTAAAAAATAAGCCTTGAAAACCTTGAAAATTTTGAAAAAAGGCTGACACTGCTTATGGGTTGATCTCTCATCAATAAATAGTAGGTCTATCAGCAAAGCTGGACTGGTCTGAAACTGATAGAAAATGCTTTAAACGTACACACACACACACATATATATATGGGTTTATTTCAAAGGATCAAATTTTCACAACATCGAACCTTTGATCATCGAAGACCAGATAATCGAAGTTGTGAAACATCAAACATTGTGACTGGAGATTGCCTTACAGTGATGAATGGGAAATTTACCATTCTCTTCATTGTACTGCCATCTCAGAGTTGCTAAATTTAAGTAGCAGGGGGGTGGGGGGTCAAGGTGGGCTTACCCCCTGCAAAAACGTGAAACAAGATATTTTCTCCTTTAAACTTTTTTTTTTTTTTTTTGTGTTCTGTGTTTCACAGCTTCAATTATCTGGTCTTCAATGATCAGAGGTTCAATGTTGTGAAATTTCGATCCTTTGATCTAGACCCATATATATATATATATAGTGAGACAGAGAAAGACAGAGATTCAGTTACTTTTGTCAAACTTTTTTTAGCTGACCAGTGAATCATTTGTTTTTAACAATTCACAGTTTGCAGACTGCTGACTTAGTGTGAGAATATGTGGCATTGGAGTTTATACAGTTTTCTTTTTAACCTACTGTCATTCGATTTCAGAGCTGATATATGTAAGTAACGGGGCTGGGGGGGTGTAGGGCTGCTTGCCTCCCCTCCTCCAAAAAAACAAAAAGAAAATTTTGCTTTATTTTTTTAATGGACATTCCACTGAATGTGCTTTCAATTAAGTGGGGGTGACGCTTTGCATGTTGGCCTTAGTTTATTTTGACCACTACTAATGGAATCATGCTGTATATATATATATAAATATATATATATATATATATATATATATATATATATATATATATATATATATATATATATATATAGGGGTATATTTATATACAGATATGAATGTTGTTATTACACCTTTAATAGAATATTACAGAAAATCGCTGACAAGGCATTACTTCATTTAAGTCCTGTACTTCTACCTACACTACCATCAAGGAATGATCCAGGCTTATTATAAAGCTCCGAGCTCTTTGACAGTATTTACAGAGACCCTGTGCAACAGAAGGAGGAGCAAGAAGACCTACAACAAAATAAGGATATACACCATCATTCTTTCCTTTACTGAGAAAGCATACTCTTTCTGTGTGAGCAGTAACTAATGGGTTAATTCAGGGGGCTGGACCTTTAGGGTTGCCCTTTGTAAATATTAATTTAAATGTTTGGCAATCCATCTCAGTAGAATCTGCATTATTGCCCTATATGGTTATTAAAACTTGAAACAGTATTTTGATATTTCTTACTAAATACATTTCATGTTGATGTGTCCAGGGTAGATGCCTAGAGAGTAACTTCACAAAATCAGTCACTATATGTTGGATGTATCAGTTATCAGGACCAATACTCCAGCCTTTCCAGCAGAGAAAGCTTGTGCCCAGAAATGCATTCCAAAACAATATCACTGCAGACACACTGACCATCAAGTGCACTGACAGAAGCAGTGCCATGTTTGTGTTGCTAATATGCAGGAAAAAAAATAAAACAGTGGCTCTCTTCTAAATCTTTGATAGCTATTGCAATATAATTAATGCCATCTCAGGACAGCTTCACAAAAGATGATTGCTTCGATACTGTAACTTCCAAAGCCAAATGGTGGTTTAAAACTAGGTTTAGAGGCTGGATCACATGTGCATTGTGATATCACACCGGCTTCTAATGCTATGTAGCTACAGTGCTGGCAGCATGCTGTGCCACCAGCACAATAGTGCACTATTTGGTATTAATTAAACAGCTCTACACAACATCATGTAGAGCCATCAAACACAGATAAATGACAGAATATTCTAATGACAGCATAAAGAACTAAACTACATGCCAATTAATCAATCCAATATGGTGGAGTTATTCAGGAAGCAATAAAGCAATCATGTACACTCAGTGTAGGCTTTTGCCCTGCACACCAAACCTCATTGGAATACACAAATACACTCAGAAAAACAAAACGTGTTAGGGGTTGCTATTGCTATTATTATGCTGTATGTTCAAAAGGTTTTAAATCAGGGTACTGCTGCTGCTACTGTCAGACCTCTAGCAAGAAGAAGGGTATTTAAACCTTGTTTGACTAATCATGGAGTGTATGACACAGAAATTGCTGAGAGATACAGGCTGAACAAGCAACCATTTGAGGAAATATCCAACCTCTGACACCCCCACCTCAGGCTTCAGGGAAATTGTGGAGAACCCAACCTAGTGGAAATAAAGGTATGTTTAGCATTACATATACTAGCCACTGGTACTTTCCAGAGACCCACGTGGGCTATATTAGGGGTGTCACAGGCATCGACCTCAAAAATATTACATCAGTTTTTAAATGCAATGCTACTCCATGCAAGGGATATGTTTCCCATGCACCCCACAGGCGACAACAAGAACTATGCAGGAATTCTTTGCAGAAGCACACTTTCCTGAAGTGCAGGGGGCAATAGATTGCACACACATAGAAATAAAAGCCCCACCTGGGGAACAAAAAAGGAGGTACATCAGCAGAAAAAGTTTCCCTCTATAAACTGTCAGGTTGTCAGTAATGCCCAGGGGATCATCTAAAATGTTTTTATTTATTTATTTATTTATTTATGATTTGCTGACCAGGAAAGTCCGACTAGGTTCCACAGAGCCTGTTTTCAGTGGAGGCCTGGGGAGAAATGCTCCAGATGCATGTCTTTGGAATTACTCCAATTTTTGTAGGTAACCCAGGCAGCTTCCATGAATAGCACATATGACACCCTTGTGAGCTGTACATCAGGTTTGCTAGGGGTGACATTCTTCAAGGGCATCTTGTTGGGAATGCAGATTATGCACTGGAGCCATAGCTCATGACACCCATAAAAAAACATGTTTGGGTTGTTTAAATCAAGGTTCTAGTGTCTAGTCACATCAGGATGTACAGTGCAATAGGACCCAGGCACCTCTGCTGAAATGATTACAGTCTGTGCCATGGTACACAATATAATTCTCAGGAAATAGCTTCAACAAGTACAGCAAGGGGCAGGACCACAGTTTCAAGAACCCCAGGCAGAGCCAGCAGGAAGTACAGGTGAGGAGTCTGATGGAGAAACACTATCTGCAGATGGAGGCATGCACATTATGCCCTAGCTTTGGCTAGAGGCAAAGGATAGCACACACAGTCACTACATATGTCAAAGCCTAAGATCCCGTGCACATACAAATAAGAAAATCGATGCCTGTCGGACTCCACAATCTTTACCTAACCACGTAATGGCTGTGTTCTGGTAGCATCAGGCAGGGACAACCCCAGAAGACATAGATTACACCTTCAGTAATGACAATGTAAGTTTTGAACATGTAAAAAAAAACAGTTATATAACTGATTACTCTCTTATGGAAATATGTATATGCCCCTAAGCACAGCATTTATCTGAGGTATAGTTATATCAATAATATCTCCTATGTATGTGCAGTTACATATTGCACCCAATACTGTGCATCAAGCATTTTAACTAAACACCATCTATAAAACATGGAACAGGTCAAGTATACCCTCAATTGCACAACTATACCAAGAACAAATCTGAAGTACCTAATGCTTGCACTGTGTTAATGACAATGCTATCTGAAATGCAGTGAGGTTCAACAATTATAGAAGAAATTATTCACAAATGAGTAGGGACAAGAAATCAGAAACTTATTGTCTGCAATGCATATTGATAACTGCAAGCTTGTGAATAAGCAAGGATTAGCTATCCACTGTCTGCATAAGACATATGTGCAACTCTAAGTCACAAAGACATGTGGAAAGGACCAGGCACATTTATCATCATTTACACCGGGGGGGGGGGGGGTAGTAGGAATTAAGGCTGACATCAAAAAGTAGGCATGTGCAAGTAAGTAACACATGTATCTATCAGAGTATACAGTGTTCATGGGCAGTAACAACAGATGTAGAGCACTCAACGGTACTGTTTAGATACAGTTTGCATGTGTGTAAGGTGATATGAGCAAATACATTTTTTTCAATGTGTATACATGTCTCCATGAACACAATCAAGAACTGTGCTAGAAATACGTCCTGGCATCTCAGACAGGTATGAGCCATGCATGGCAGAGTAGTCAGTTCAGCATTATTCCTCCCCAACCATGAGAACCACCTCTGCCAGGAGTTGCATTTCTACTTTCACAGCCCTGGCTAGAATTCAGGGTGCTACCTGAATGAATGCAATGTCTGCTGGATGAGCTCTCCTCAAGACCATGCCCAGGGCCATGACCCCAGGGCCTACCACCTTTGGGTGTGGACACCACAATCAGTGATGGGGCAGTGGATGTAGTGTCACTATAGCAGTGGGATCTTGCATTGACACTTTTGCTAACACCAGAAGATGTAGTAGCTGTCTGGCCACATGGATGCCCCCTTCCTAACAGATTTTCCTTCACAGGCACTGCCCAATCCACTGTGTCATTCATCCTGTCCAAGAAGGGAGTCAATCACATCAGAATGAACAACCTTCATTACTCACACTATCTCTTCTGAGACCCTGGTGAAACATACCTGTGCCTTACATATAGCCCTACAAATACATCTGGCAGTGCCTAATGACACACTAGCATCAGGAGCAGGGTGGACAGCAGGCCTCTTCCAAATACCCCTACCAACCCTCCTGTGTGGCACCATGTTCTTACAAAGGGTATGGGGAGAAGTTACCAGCTCTGCAACCAGAGTAACCACAATACCATGATCAACTGTGTCACCCTCAACCTGTCCTGTATCAGAGGTCTCCATGTTTTGGGTATGCACAGGCATACTGAATGTGTCCAAAATATGGGCAGGGGATGTGGGAGCCACAACCTCAGTGTCAGACTGACTCTCTGCACTCCCAGACTGCGTTTGTTCATTGACACCGTCATCATCATCAGAGGCTACTGATACTCTGACAATAGTTAGCTGGAATTTCACTGTGCCACCCTCAGGATAACTTGTAAGATGCAATAACCACAACAAACAGAGAAATAAAGAATAAAATTGATCATATATTTTCCTTATACAAACAGTATGTTAAACTCTAACACGTACTAAAGCAACACAAATTTTAATCATATATAAACCTGAATCTACCTTATATACAGTAATAACAATAATCAAATGTGTGCTTACCATATGCAGTTGGGTTTTCAGCCTACAATCCAGATGTCCAGATGTGAGCAAGGGAAAAGAAAGAAGGCTAAGTATCACAATGCAAATGAAATAAGAAAAAGTGAACAATCCCCTTCAAAAGCTCTATCTTTGCAACCTCCTTCCCCTCGCCCTAATTTAGTCACTAAGTGCCTAACCTTTTTCTCATTAAATTTTCACAGCATTCTTAATAAAGTCAGTGAATTCCATACATTGATTGCTCATCACTCTCCAGACACAACACTTTCTGAAACTTGACTCAAAACACACATCTCTGATAAGGAATTTCTTTCCTCTGGATATAACATCTTCTGACTTGACTGACTTTATAAAAAAGGAGGAGGCTTAGCCATACTTTACTCAGACTAACTTAACCTGTCCCCACTCCCCACCTTACCCCCCCCCCAATTTTCATCCTGCAGAACTCTTAGCAGTTAACTACAATCTCAGTAATCATAAAACTCTAACTATTGCTGCTATCTTCATTCTGCAGGCAATAATATCCTCCATTTTAGAACACATTTTCTGTTGGTTCACATACAAAATACATAGTGAAACTATTTTACTGGGTGTTGTTAACACTGATTGGCAAATCTTTACCTCCAGTTCCCCAAACTATACTATTAATCTACATGGTTTCTTTCAATTTATCTCTACACCCACTCATCTTAGCAAACCTACCAACTCTAGCTCTATCATTGACTGGATCCTAGCATCCAATCGTGACCCTTAACATCACCCAAAATCACCTACTGATTCCATAAGTGACCACTCCCCAACTTGTATTCAAAGATACTCCCTTCAACAAAATAGGTCTCACAAATATAAATACTGTTGTAGCCCCTCTAATTTAAATCCTGACTTATTTAACAACATACTTTCTATCATAAACTGGTCTTTTTTAACTTATTTTTCCCTAGATGATGCTATACTCAAATTTAACCATGCTTTTCTTGATATACATAACTCTCTTGCTCCTATTAGGAAAATCAGAGTTAAATCTCTCTTTGCACCCAAGCTGACTAAATCCACTTGTTCACCTATGCTCAAGAGGGCCAATGATTGCAAACTCTGGCTTAAAACAAAAGCTCCCATTTATCTCCAAACCTATAAAAATCTTGAAAATCGAACAAAAAACACATCAACAATTATAAGAAAAAATTCTATCTAAAACCCCAGATAAGCCATCAAAGCAACCCTAAAAAATATCCTTCATTCTGGCAAACCCTCTACACCTAACCCCTGTCCTAACAATACTTCTCTGGAAACTGTCGCTATACCTAACTCCTACTGTATTGACTATATTAGTAAACTTACTCAGACTGCTTACACCTCTAATCTCACCTATCCCCCCAGTCAGAAAATCTCGTTCTCACTAAAACCTGTTCTCACAAGCTATATAAAAACATTCCTTTGTAAACTAAAGCCATGCTCTCCTTCTGTGGATAATCTACCTTTCTTCTTTCTAAAGATGCTGCTAACTCTATAGCCTATCCCATCTCCATCCTTATTAACCATCCAGTCTGTGAATCTCCTGTCCCCACAATCTGCAAAATTTTTTTTATTATACCAATTCATAAAGAAGGCCACTCTACTAAACTATCAAACATGCAGCCGATAGGTATCTTGTCTCCCCTTTCTAAGTTATCAGAAAAATGTGTTCTGAAGCAACCTTTAGACTATCTTGATCGCTTCTATCAAGCATGGCTTCTACCCAAACCATAGCACAATAACTGCCCTTATTTCCTTTTCACAAATGATACATCAAGCCAAAGACAACAACAAACTAGTTTCCTGCCTCTTTCTTGATCTATCTAAAGCATTTGATGCTGTACACCTTTCCAGACTCTCAGATCTCAATCTCTCTAGTTTATCTATCACATGGTTCTCTAGCTACCTCTCCAACAGACATCAGTCTGTAAGATAGCTCTCTTCCTCTTCTCCTTTTCTCCCAACAAGATTGGTGGTCCTCAAGATTTTATTCTAGGCCCTTTATTATTTACCATCTTTACAAATTTCCTCCACACCTCCTGTTCTCACTCTTCTCTGTTACAATATGCGGATGACTCCACAATTATCTCCACTTCAATAATCTGTTTCACCTACAGAGCATAACCCAACATTCTTTCAATTCTGTTGAAAACTGGATTACTGATAACCATCTCATACTCAATCTCAAAAAACTAAACTTCTCCTATTCCTCCCAAAATCTATCTCTTATCTTAAACCTACTTTTTCTATAACAGTACCTTTATCAATGTGCAAATGCACACTAAACTCCTGGGTATCAACATTGATTATCAACTTAAATTCGATCTACATGTCCATCATTGTATAAAAAAGACTCACCAAAAATTTGGCTTACTATTCATAAATAAGAAATTCCTCACCAAAGATTTCACACTCTCTCTAGCATATGCCTACCTTCTTTCCAGTCTTTTTTATGACTCACAGATCTTAAGTAATTTGCAAACCTCTCTAAAATCTAAGCTCAGAATCACTTACAATAAAGTAGCAATGTTTGCTGCAAACCAGCCCTTCAACTCCATCCATTGTCTCTCTCTCAAATCTCTTAACTGGCTGGAGTTCCTCCATCATCTCTTACTTCCTGAACTGCTTATCATTCACTACATCCTTAACAAACCTACTTTTGCCCTGGCAACTCTTCACTCATCTCACTCTATACCCCTACTAGGACCCTTTGGAGCTCTGATCAACTATCCTTGTCAATCTATGAGCCCAAAAGAACATTTGGTCAACATCTGTATAGTTACTCTACTGCCCAGTCTTGGAACAAACTACCTTTATCTACTGTTCATGAATGCAAATAAGCTCTCAAACATTGCTGGCTGAACTCCTGGACCTGTCTCTGTAAAATACAAAAAAAAAAAAAAAACAGTGAAGTTGGAGCAGAAAAACAGCAGATAAAAGCTGTTAAAAGTTCTTTAATGCAATTCACATACACCACTGGTACCTTAGCTATTCGCCTTCAACGGATAAATGTGCATCAACAACAGCCATGCTTTTATACATATAAAACCCCTTATTACCCAGTTACACATTTAAAGTGAAAAACATCAATTCTAATTACAATTTGACATGATAAATATTCAGCTTTAAAGTATTCATATTAAAGTACAAAGCCGTTACTAAAATACTTTATACCAATTTTTTGAAAAAAACTTCTTAGCATTATCTCCTTTTTAAATGCAACTCTAATATTATGACCTGACTTATTTTTAAATTTAAACACCAAAAACAGACTTGCCTAGTTCACCAAATTAACATCAAGACTGAGACCCCCTGGGGAATAATGTTCTGTAATTCAAAATGGATTTACTTTCCAAAACCAACAGTTTCCTCACAACACCCGCCCCCCTATATAAAACAGGCTGGGCAAGAACACTAAAGAAAAAAGATGACAAATTTCCTTTATGTATGTTAATAAAATGTTCTGCTACTGGGCTCTTCATATTACCATTCCAAATGTCCTTTAAATGTTCCATAATTCTCTGTAAAATCCTAACATAACTCATCTTTCTCTCTCTTCGATTACCCCTCCCTTATTCTCATTGTTCTCTCTAACAGTTTGCTCTACATTACTCTACTAGCTTATATCTCTTATCTTATTGGAGCTTTTCTCCCCAGGCCTCCGTTGAAAAGGGGCATATGGTTAGTAAGACATTCCCAGTCATCAAAAGTTAAATAAATAAATAAATAGACATGAGAAGATTAAAAATGTTCTCATAGAAAAATGTAGTAAATAATTGGATCCCCCCAAACAACATCATCTATTTCTTTAGGACTGTGTTCTCTGACTCACACCTAACACTAGCTCTTTATGTAGGACACATCTAAGATATGCACATATAAAGATAAAACAATGAAACTTGCATTTTCCATACCTGGAAGTTCAACTTGCAACACTCTGGGTCTGTCATCCATAGCAGCACCACTGTCAATAATTCTATGGGAACCCTCTGCCAAGCTATCTGAATTTCAGACCATGGACAGGGACTCCTCTATTTCAGTGTTCCCAGGCAATAGTTGCTGCCCTACAGCAAGCAGAGGTTATCATATCACTTGCCTGGTGTAACACCTTCGAGTAAGTTCTCCCATACCATCTGAAAATATTGATGTCATCCACCACCTGCTGTCATATCCTGTCTTGGGCAGATTGGTCACCTCAACCTTTCTCTAACAGAAAAGTTCAATGGCAACATAAGGCCGGATAATGACTTCAATTTCTGCATCAGTGTATGGTGTCTTGTGGGAACAGACTTCTTCTTGGGTGCCATATCACTGTATACACATAATTAAGTATATAATACACAGACAGGATGGCTATGAACTCAGTTATTGTGTGCATCCCTTATGCACACATCAATTGAATGATTAATGCTCCCTATGACTACACAAGTTAGGACAGCCCCCCCCCCAAAAAAAAAAAAAATTCTAAATCAAATATCAACAACAATCTATAACAGTTCTGTATTCAGATAACCAAGGTTTAACTGTGTAATACATTGCAACATTAGCAATAACAATTCACAATGTAGCATTAGAAACATAAGACAACTATTACAAGTGCTAGCTCCACTGCTGTGGAGGGTAGTCAGGTAGAAATCAACAGACATCACACATTTTTCTTTCTGATAACTCAGGTAAAAATGCCAGACCTTCCTACAAAGGTATAATACACTCATCTGCAATAACCATGCAAACAACAATTAAATACAACCTAAAAATAAAGGTCATCACATTCTGTAGCATACTTTTTGTAATGTAGGCATGGCAAAGCCAAAAGAAAGGGATAAAGGAAAAACATTAAGATAAAAAAATGTTTTTGAGTGGCCAGTGCAATTCACCTTTTATGTTACACTAAAAGCATTATGTAAGAAAAAGCAATATACCTTGAGAATAAAGCACTATAGAAAGTAGATAATGCTCCAAAGGTTGTATTTATTTAGAAGACTCAAGCTGTCTGGATCCAAACAGTCTACCTGGTATGATACAAGGGCATTAGCTACACAATTACCTTTATAGAGTGCAGAGTCAGCCCTGTGAGCACTGCAAGTATGCAAATGGGGTGTTAAGTCATTAGCATTCTTGAATAACAAAAGCTGCACTAAGTGTAGGGAATATAAACATGGTATAATGACCTACATGATTACATGCACATGACGTAGGAGTGTAAGGACAGGCACTGAGGAATGTTACCTGCTTGATTACTCTGTTGGCAGGAAAAATCAAGGTTTCCAATCTCCCATCTTTGATGTATACTTCAGAGAGAGGAGACTTACCAAAAAGTCTGAAAGTACATTGACCAATGTAGGAGAGCAATGTTCCTAACATTCAAATGCTAGCTTTAATCATCACAGTTATTCCCCCTTAGTAAGGAATATTCATATTCAAGAGTGTACTTTAAGCACTGATACAGATAACATATGCAATAAAACAGAGATAGAATAGCTATGGAGAAAGTATAGATACAGGAATGAGGCATCATAAAAAAGAGGAATACACCTGCAGTGCTTGTAGTCATTGTTAAATATTGTGGGAGTACATGAGTACCTTAACCATTGGAAATATCACAATTATATAGACATTTACTGTAAATGAGAAAGGACAACTTTCATAACTTGTTTCTGATGCACTTTCAATGTGATTTTATACAATGTCACATTATCAGACATTTAAACACTTTTTTCTTTCAAATATATGCCTTTGCCTGTGGCAAATATGAGAAATGCTCTTTAGTGATTGTTCTTGCTATCTTGCTTGAGGGCTTAGATCCATACACATTTTTGCTGCAAGATAACAACATTGATTAAACATTGGAAATGTACATTTAAAGTACTTGATTCCATTTTTTTATGCATTTTTTTCTCTTTATTGTTTGTGTGCCATTTGGCATTGTGCTCCATGGACTGGTAGTGGTCAGTAGCCATGAACAGCAGTTTATTGCCCAAGGTAAAAAAAAAATGACAAATATTATTTTGACTGCCATCACTAGCACAATTAAGACTAGCATTGTTTCACTTTCCTCAGCAGCCTGAACAGTACTGAGTAAAGAAATTCAAGTTGTCACACTTCTATGTCTATAGCATAATGTGTAAATGTATTGAGCTTAAAGAAGCAGTACAGGTGATGCAGGGTTCGAAACTGCTTCAGAGCTCATTTTACTGATGAAGGTCACATTAAATCTTGACACTCATTTTGGTGTGAATATGTTGATGCGAGAAAGTCGGGTAAGGTCTGCATTGGCTAAAAGTGACAGACAGATAAGTCATTTGAAATTATGTGAATATTAATTATTTGCTGTGTGAACAATGAAAGCATTTCTTATGTTCCCCGTGCTACTTCCCATTCCCTTGGCATTAGCTAAACTCCTGATATTGTGACACATACATGATAGTACTGATGTGACAAGGAAATGTGAGATGGTCAAATGTATTATTGCAACGCAGTCATAACTTTGCTCATTGCTAGATATACATTGTGATTCACTTCATGTTTCTTTTCAAGTTGGTATTCCAAAAAAAGTTGTGTGAAAGTTTCTGATAGATATTGCTTTCTGCATTTGCACACTTGGCAGTGTGAAATTAACTTTCATGGCTTAAGGAAAAATATGAAAAATTTAGATAATGCTGTCTTACATAGCACAGACCAGCCCAGTGGCATTGCACAGTCATCAGCACTATGGATACTACTCAGAAGAAATACACCTGTCAGATAGCTTTCTCTGTGGCACAAGGTGTAGTTGCAGTGAGCTTAGAGAAAAAAGGACAGCTAATGCATGGTTTAAATCCAGATAAATAATACATTTATAGAGGAAAGTCTGAATCCGTATTTAATCACATTTTGTGATACCATTATGTTGTTTACAAATCAAATATTGTCAGTATTACTAACAGCATGTGAACTGTTGTGTGTCCACTTTGACATTACTTGTCATTAACTACAGGTCTGATAATGTGTTCCAGAAAGTAAATTTCTGATGTTGCAATGCGATGTGAGAAGTGAATGTGTCACTTGAAAGCATGTCTTGCTCTGGTTATTGCTACATATACCCATTAATTGCATTTAAATTGCTGCCAGCTTTTTCTCAATCATATATATTCTTCTAATGTCTTTTCCATTTGCTGTCAGCTCAGCAGCACACAAAAAGACAGTTCACTACCTAAGGAAATAAGTGAAAACTTAAGCTTAAGCTGCCTTACGTAGAGCAGATATGCCTGCCATCATTGTTCAACCCTTCATAACATGGGTAGTACTTACTGCAGATAATGTAACTGAGAAAATTCCAATTATGTGACACAAAGTGTAAATGAAGTGACTGAAATAAATCACAGGAGGCAGTTTTCAAATCCTGTGGTGAGAAGTGTTGCACTTATTCTCTATATACATAATGTATTTTTGATATCTGCATTTGATCTCTGCTTTGCAGCATGCAAACATGGTTCACTGTCTAAGGCAATAAGTGAAAACTTTAGTTTAAGCTGCTTTATGTGGCCACACACACACACACACACACACACACACACACACACACACACACACACACACCTGGCAGCATTGTGAAGCTAGCAGCACTCTGGATAGTAGTCAATGTAGAACAAACACCTTTCATGCAATTTTCTCTGTGGCACAAGGTGAAACTGAAGTGAATTGAGAGAAATAAGGTGCATGATGCACTGTTTGAATCCTGTTTCGAGATCACATTGTAATTAATCAGAATATGTAATTTTTTATTGTAATTTGCATTTGCTTTCTGCTTGGCAGTGTGAAAACACAATTCTCTACCTAAGGACAACAGCATTTTTTTTTTGTTTAGGGTGCCTTATGTAGTCCAAACACACCTGGCAATTGTGCTTTGTCAGCACTTGGATAGTACTGAGTGGAGTAATTCTACCTGTCACATACCTATCTTTGTAGCACAAGGTGTAAGTGGAGTGAACTTAACTAAAGAACACAGCTAACAAAGAGTTCAAATCCTACAAAACAATACTTTTTACAAAGGGTGTAAGAATCCCATTTCTCACAGCATTTTTGATTAGGATTGTAACACTAAACAAAAATGATAATGTTAAACATGTTTCTTGCAAGAAATGTATCAGTAATTCTTGCATAAGTAAACTTTTCTATTTAGCGTATATTATTAATGTTTCACATGTAACCTCAAGCTGATCTATGTCAAAATCCCTAAACACGACAATGATGATATTTAATATAAAATTCATTTGATTATATATGATGGTGACAATAATTTTGTTATAATCCAAATAAAAACTACCACCAACTTCCCAGAGCAGCCAACAAAAATAAAAGCAAATAATCCAAGAACACTGATGGACCCAAGGAAGGCACGACTGACCAGGTTAAAAACCTAGTTTAATGTAGGTCATAAGCACTTTCTCAGCTACTGCCACTTCATCAGATAACAAACACAATGAACCAGAACTGGCTTTTAAGTAGAAAAGTGAAACAGTGTTAAATCACATGACTACAACATTTAAAGAAATACTGCTAAAATATATGTTATTTAATCAACACATAAAAACACGTACATATAAATGCAACATAAAAACTGAATAAAAATATATACAAAACTTCTTGTGAGCAAGTAAAAATACTGCTTTAGCTAACAATAAATCAAACATATATAAATGGAGATGCAAAGGCAAATACTCTCATCTGGCTAGAGGTCTTGACTTCGGTTTGGGTTAATGGGCACAAATTCATTCAACCCATGCCCAAAATCTCCCCTCAGCCTGATAATCCACTTAGCTTCCATCTGTTCTGTTTGATTACTTATATCTCCACCCCTTATAGTCTTGTAGACTCTACCAATAACAACAAATTTGAATGTGTGCCTAGAATCAGTAGCCAGTACATGTTTTGACAAAGTGCTAGTTGTGCTTCCCTTTTGTATATAATAAACATGCGCCTTTATTCCTCTCCCTTAAAGCCCTATCAGTCTTTCCTATATAAAATTTGGAACATCCCTTACAGTGAGCTAATTAAACAACATGTTCCATACTGCAAGTAGCAAATATATGAAACTAGTAATCCCTTTTTTGGTCTGGATGTCCAAATTTTGCACTGCTATCAATGTATGAGCACATTAAGCACCTACCACAGGGCATCCTAACTTTATTTCTATGCTGCACAGAATCCATGGTGGGGTAACAAAGATGCCTTTTCAATGATTTCATTATTTCTAAAGAGGAATCTGGGAGTAGTGTCTATCACCTTACTGATGTCATGGTCCATTGTTAAAATTCCCCAGTGTCTCTTAATAACATTCATATAGGAAGAAATAGAAGAATAATATATGGGCACCCTAAGTTTATAATCCTTTCTTCTATCCTTCATTGCCTGATGTGTCTTTCTAGAAAAGTAAGGTTTAGCTGTGCTACATCTAAGAGACTGAACCTCACCTATGTTCCTTAAAATATTGTGTGTATCATAACCTCTGTCAACCAGTTCTGTGGTAAAATATTAAGTTGCTTGTCAAAATCACTGTCCCAGACATTAAGCCTAGAAGCTCTAAATATTTGATTCCTAACAACATTCTGAAAAATGTGTGTGTGTGTGTGTGTGTGGGGGGGGGGGGGTTTGCATACTGTCTCTAGCTAATAAATGATTAACATGACAAGACGTCCTATATAATCTAGTGAACAAACCCTCATCACCATTCATCTCTACAGTGACATCCAAAAAATCTATTTTACTAGAGGACACATTGGAAGTCAATCTTAAAAATGCTATGGTGTTAGTATATTCATAAAGTTCCCTAAGTTTGCCTTCTGTTCCATTCCACAGAAGGAACAAATCATCCCCAAGTCTTCTATAAAATACTACTTTTGTTATAATGATCGTGACTCATCACATATGCCAACTATGTGTTTAGGACAGTTATGTCTTGTGAAGCATGTATGTAACATGCCCCACCCTGTACTACTCAGCTCATTCAACTGCATCCATCTGAAATACATTTACAAACAGAAATACTGACTTTTACATAGGAATGCATTCCCAGGAGTAATTAAAATCACACACATACAGACATCTCTGAAGTGTAACTCCAGTCATTCAAAAATTAGTAAATGTCTAATTTCCACAAATGAACTGTAGTTTCCCTGTGGCAAAGTCAATTAATAACTTACACTTTAAATATTGTATGCTTTATCCCATGGGTTTGACTCCAAGCCTGTAGAACAATATGTCCACATTGTGTAAGCCGCAACATCACAATCTTTCAAAACATTTTTCTCCTTCCAGACTGCATGGATTAAAAGCCATGCTGTTAAACATTCCATAGTTGAACACTGGAACATGTGTCGGTAGGTTGAGCATCACACATGGCAAAGCTCAATGTCATGTTTCACACCTTTACTGCTATGTGATATATGTAGTGCCAAAGTGTTTGCCAAGGTATCCATCTGCTTTTAATTCCACAGATGCAGCTGGCAGGGCTATGTGTGCAAAACCAGTTACCATCAGATCTGAAATGGGCACCAATTCAGACAGATTTTGTTAGCTTGACTTTTGCAGTCATGGCTGGTGAGGGAGAGAATTGTGCTAAATTTAGAGCACAAAAGTGGGGTGTTGAGAAGTCCAGGATATTTGTGACAGCCCTTATGAAGCACTACAGCCATAGGCTGCTGTAGGGGGGGTTATACCGTGTCTTAGTATAAGGCTGACGCTTGCAATATCTTAGCCAAGGTTCTCTCCAGTGCAACTGCACCACTGTCATCATCACTATAGTGACCTTAATAAGTGCAAGCAGCACTTCCTAAGCCAATGGGAGGTTGACTTTAGGACTGCAAACACCCCTCAGTTTTGTAAGTATACTGACTCATTACCTGTCTATGATATGGAATTAATGATCTGGCCAGGCAAAGCAGGTATTCATCATCCTTCCATATACATATATATATATATATATATATATATATATATATAGATATATATATATATATATATATATATATATATATATATATATATATATATATATATATATATATAGATATATATATATCTTTTCTTTTTCTACTGTACAACTGCAGAAGAAATAGCTGCAAACTGTAAGGTAGACTAGGAAAGATTAACTTGTCCCAGAGAGGCACGGAGTAAGTATGACTCAGGTCCAAATTCAAGCCAGAAATTTATTTTTTATTCCCTCAATTAGTAGCATCTTGGCCTGGCATTCGTCAACCTTCATATTAAGTATGCATGCCTTCCCCAATAACTCTTGTTACTTGCATTGGGCAATGAGAACAGCAGCTTAACTGTGTATGTGGATTCAATACCCAGAACCAGCAATTACTTTTTTATTACTGGACAAGTATTTATAAAATATTAACAGTGATAATATGTTAGGAAGACTCCACTTATAGTAATTGCAATTATTGCATTTGAATGCATATGTCCTAGCCATCATTGGGATATAAAACTTCTATTTCTTACATAATAGCAATGAGACTTGCTTTTTTTTAATTTAATGGTACATTAATAATTTTCCATTATATATGGACGTAGCAAATGTATACAATAGTAAATTATCATACTTGTTTATATATTGCCAAAGTTTATTAAAAAATGCAATACTGTGAACCACCATGTATTTAATTATCTCTTTTTTCTGCTGACCGATAAGTGATCAATGGCACAGAAAGGTAAATTGACCACTGCAACTTGGACCACAATACCTCCACAGACGGGAGCACAGGCATCCAGCACTTTGGGTTCACAACCTGCTAGTGTTGCCTCCACAACCCATGACCTACCTTCTCCAACTGTGTCGGGTAACTCTGCAGTGACTACCAGGAGCAGTAACAGTAGAGGTGACAATTTATTTCACCCAGCAGGAGTTGACAGGATTGGTTGAG
This sequence comes from Protopterus annectens, assembly GCF_019279795.1. NCBI lineage: Eukaryota > Metazoa > Chordata > Ceratodontiformes > Protopteridae > Protopterus > Protopterus annectens. Next base: position 495,445,298 of record NC_056730.1, on the reverse strand, counting down.
GATATCACTGATAGGGGCCTCAGTGCACATAGTAGGATTGAAAAGGTCCTGCATCAGATTGCAAAGATTATGCCACATCCAACGCTGACCTAAGGAATAGTTGCAGGAGACAATAATGACAGTTTTCAGGGTGAGGAATAGATTCTCACAGTTTTCAAGCTGGACATGGGTACACCTCCATCCCCTACCTATCCCCAGTCCTGGTGTCCTCCATTTTTTTGTCTTCATCACCATCCCTGTCTGTCTTGTATGTCCTGTATGTCTGCATGTTTTCAAACCTACTCTGCCTACCTGACCCTCTAATTCCTCAGCACCTTTCCCAACATTCCTCTCTCTCTCTCCCAAAAAATAATAAAAAATGGGCACCTGTCCCACTCCCTATACATAGCTATCCACTTTGCCTATGTGTCATCTTGCTACACTTGATTTGGTCCAATTGGCCATGCAGTGTTATTCTGCTGTTGTCACTCATCACTGGTGTGGTGATTCTCCAAAGTCATAAAATCATGTGTACAATTTTACATTTATGTTGTGAAGAAGTGGCTAGCTATTGTAGTCTCCCACAACTCTTGTGCAAATTAATGTATTCTTTCTCCCTGTGTCCTAGTCTCTGCTTGCCAATCCCATTTTCACCACTGTCCTATCCAACCCTTTTTTTGGTCAAACATCAGATTCACACACAACCCAAACAGCCAGAAATAGCCCATGAAAAAGCCCTCACTTTATGTCCTTGGCATTTGCACAGAGGTTTGCATAACACAGCAATGCTAAATGACAATGAACGTGGCTAAACTTCTTATTGCAAAAGCTGAAGATTTCAATTTGATCTGCAGTGGTCCGGTTTCTTTCAGGCAAATTTTCTTAAATACCTTGTATTGTGAGAATGCAGAGTAAAGGCAGACTAAAGGCAATACTGTGAAACAGTTAATGTAACAGTTCTTAGGCTGCTGGATGCAATGAAGTAGGTGCTCCTATGTGGCCTGCTGAGATAATTACCCTGTTCATAGAGTAATATCTTTGCATAGTGTCACAGGTTTGATTACAGGTGTAGTTCAATGTATTAATTGATGACACTTCATATTATTTTCATATATTTATGTGCAAATATTTGCCTTTCTATCCATATAGAGCATTTTATTAACATGCCATTTGAATAGTGCAAGATATCTTTTACCAAAGCACTGCAGCACCAGCAGGGACAGTTATTAAGCCAACCTTAACCTGCTCACATCTTCATGTTTGTAGAACTCTCCTACCCCTGATTTCTCTCTATAGCAATCACATTATTGTACACAGCATGAGAGTATTGATGAGTTAATAAGAGTAACACACCATACAGCTATTCCTATATGTCCCCCAAAACATATTGTTACTGTTCCTCTCTGCATCTGTCTCTATCTCTTTGTTCACCCTTACCACTTCAGTAATGTGTCACTTTGCTTCAACTGTGTTATTTAAATGTTGAGAAGTAGTAATCTCTTTGTGGTATGATGCGATAACGCTCACATGTAGATATAATTTTTTGAGTTCTTCCAAGTGTTCTGATTCAGCCATTATCTAAGTGTTACTGTTTTTCTACACTATTTGATGTCTACCTGTTGGCTAAAATTTGTTATGATCCATCATTATCTTTCTTCTGCCAAAATCTACTTTGCCCCTGCAGCCATCTCACCCTTTCAATGTATCTTTGCCCTTCATTATAATTATTCTTCCACCTCTGCATTTGCCCAATGTCTGGCACCAAGCAACAAATGCAAATAAGGCTAAATGCAGACACACACAGCTTATGGCAATATCGTGTGATTTTATTGTCTTCCACCACATTACTGTGTTGAGCTTTGCACCACTGTACTTAGCGATGAATATTAAGTTAAACGTACTTTTCACAGTGTACAGATCACAGTGGTCAATGGGATAATGAAGACGAATACATACATTCATATTTGCTGAAATCTGTTGTCAAATGCGAACTATCAATGTATAACTTCCTACATGGTGTGCTCAGAAAATACTCAGGTATAAAGTTTTTTTCTTGTGATGTGCTAAAGGTTCAAATCGAGATGGATGAAAAGACAATTTCAGAATGTTTTGTCTGACTCCTTTGGCTGTAAATATTGTCTACACATTCCCTTAACACATTATCCTGTTGCTATATTAACTCATTGACACCTGTGAGGTATGGAATGCCACAACTCTAGCAGCCTACACACATCTTGCATTCCAGAGCATTTTCTGAAAAATCAACTTAAAAAGCATACAATAAACAAATGTAAATAGTTTGTGAGCAATAAAAGTTATTAAAATTGCACAAATAGCAAAGCTATCAGTAAGAAGTATTCTTTCCAGTGATAATAGCCACTGCATTTATATTTATTTCATAATTACTACAATATACTATAATGCACACAAGTCCCAAATTATATCTTTTTCTAAACCTCCACAAACAATTTTTTATATTATAAAACTATACAACCTACACATATATTCATTTTTGTTAACCAGATGTGAGTTTTCATATCGCAACAAGAAAGTCCTCTATAAGTGCATGTTTATTGTGATATTTACAGAAATATGAAAACATATGTTTAATTGTAAAATTAGCAGTACAAATAATATTGGATATCTCTCAAGATGTGCAACTTACAGTGCAAATATCAAAAGTAGTTTTCTTCAACAACATCTAAGGTTTCACCTAATGACATGCAGCAATTTGTATGTGACTTGGTTGTTGAAGTATTAAGTACATATGGAAATATTGCTTATTTTCATAATTGCTAACAAACTACCAATATTTCCAGTATAGTGTGATATAAACCAGTCTTATCTCCTACATTGTTTTACACCATACACGTCAATAAAATGTAGGACTCTCAGTTATGAAAATCTGAGCAGAAATATGAAAATACGAATAATAAGTGGCAAAGATTCATTTTTCCATTGCAGGACACACTAGACTGACACTCATAATGTTATTTAGTTAATAACTTCTTGCCCTTTCTAATACTACCTATTATTGACTGGTAAGTCACTTAGTTAAAGAAAACAGACATCAAAAAAGTTCTGGATGATATAAGAGGGTATGGGTGTGAACTGGAAGAATACAAAAAGGTGTTACAGGTTTGGGTGAGTTAATGTGCTTGCTCCCTATTGTGAAGCCTGTCTTGTTCAGATCTTTGTGCGAATGTTAGCACAGTACAGGGTAATACAGAATACTACTAATTAGCATTCTAAGTTCTACACTTCAAGGTAAGATTAGGCATGCACTAATACTCTGCCATCAGCAGCACAATTCAGGTTGACAAAAATGCACTGAAAGATTAACATAAAAAAGAAAGTGATATAATTATTATTTTAGGTTACACAATATTTGCATGTCAGAATTAATTTTGTCAGCAGGTTACATTGATTTCAAAATGATGTTGACTCAATTAATTCAGTCACGTAATGTATGTCTGCTGAACAGTGTTTATACTTTAACTGTGTTACAAGTTTAACCTATGCTCACATAATCCATTACTGATGTTCTGTGATGCACTGTCCTCTGCATGACTTGCATGCTTCTCTTGTCAATGTATTATAATGCACGTATGAGACAATACAAGTGTGCAGTCATCCTAACATGAAGTTGCAGGAAAGTTTGATTGGTAATCCACTGGTCTACAACAGCACTTGTCTATGGCATCCCACACTGTGGAACTTGTCAATACTCTTCAAAGTGATGCAATGTACATGAAGGACAGTATTTACATTTTACTAGAAAAGTATGTAATTACAAATGACAGTCAAAGTAATGTTACCTTGTCTTGTGCACACATATGCATTCATTTCGTAACCTGTGATGCACAGTACCATCTGTCCCAAACAGTGGATTTTTGAAAAGTACAAATGTGCTGTTTCAGATTGTTAAAGTCAGTTTTATCCTGTGGCACTTGTAAATAATACAGTTCCCTCTATATTGCATATGTAGAAAGGTAGGATCGTCAGTGCTCAGCACAGGAAACTTATGTGTGAGTGTGTGCAATGCCCGGTGCTGTAGCCACTTCCCCCAAGAAGAATACTTATAACTCTTCACACATCCCCCTTACTGGATTTTCAAGAAATGCAGTTGTGCTATTTTACATTGTTAAAGTCAGTCTTCTCCTGTGATGTTTGCAACTAATACAGTACTGTATAGATTGTGTAACTAGATAGGTATGAGGTTCATTACTCAGCAAGGGAAATGTGTGTGTGTGTGTGTGTGTGTGTGTGTGTGTGTGTGTGTGTGTGTGTGTGTGTGTGTGTGTGTGTGTGTGTGTGTGTGTGTGTGTGTGCACGCGCATGTGTGTGCAATACTTTGAGCTGTATCCTTTTCCCCTTATAGGAATACATTTAACTCTTCACACAGCTCCCTTATCCCACTTTTTACTGAAACATATTCTCTGAAACACAGTGATGAGTTCATCATGACAAAAGTGCACTCTCTCACCTTAAGAGTCAGAGTTTTCTTGTGGTGCTTGTGATTAATACAGTACAGTGTTCTCTAGATTGTGTAACTAGGTATGTAGGAGGTTCAGTGTTCAACACGAGAAGCTTATGAGTAACACTTTGTGCTGTATCCACTTACACTGAGGAGAATGTTTTTAAATGTGCACACAGTTCCCTTTTCCCACTTTTTTTAGAAACATCCTCTCTGCAACAAAGTGATGAGGTCATCCTGATAAAAGTGCACTCTATTCCCATAACAGCCAGAGGCACTAGCATTTTTTGCACTATTCTTTATAATGTGTAAATACATAGGTATGAGGTTCAAACAGAGCAGTGCTTAACTCCTACAAGTAAGTGTGTATGTGTGTGTGTGTGTGTGTGTGTGTGTGTGTGTGTGTGTGTGTGTGTGTGTGTGTGTGTGTGT
>NC_056730.1:495394312-495439910 GCF_019279795.1 Protopterus annectens | reverse complement strand
ATGTGCCCATGTGCATGTGTGCCTGTGTGCATGTGCCCATGTGTGCATGTGTGCATGTGCCCATGTGTGCATGTGTGCATGTGTGCATGTGCCCATGTGTGCATGTGTGCATGTGTGCATGTGCCCATGTGTGCATGTGTGCATGTGTGCATGCCCATGTGCCCATTTGTCCATGTGCCCATGTGTGCATGCGCGCATGTGTGCATTTGTGCATGTGTGGATGTGCCCATGTGTACATGTGTGCATGTGCGCATGTGTGCATGTGTGCATGTGTGCATGTGCGCATGTGCGTATGTGTGCATGTGTGCATGTGTGGATGTGTGCATGTGCCCATGTGTCCATGTCTGCATGTGTGCATGTGCCCATGTGTGCATGTGCCCGTGTGCATCTGTGGTAACATTGTGTACACATTGTAAACTGTGTTTCCTGTCTTCCTCTCACAGGTTCTGGTGTTGTTTTGGTGGTGTGCAGCAGGGAACCTGAATCCGCTGCTGGGGATAGTGATAATGATGATACCTGTGTAATGGCACAGGGAGGTGTGCCAGGGTCCGTTGTTGGTCAGCCAATTGACAGTACACAGCTGTCAACCCCATCAATGTGCACAGTCATCCTGCCAATACATCCATTGTCACCAATGTCCCTAGGTGATGGACAGCATACAGTGGGCATTGACCAGGGTAATGTGGTATCAGTGGCACATGCATCCCCTCACAGCAGCCATGGCGAGAGTCCTGACATGGTACCACACAGGCAGATGTCCAGGGGTTCTTGTGGGAGCATCTGTGGTCATACTGCCCCTGTCAGACATGCCCACAGAGGTCTTTCAACCTCAGCTATGTTCCGGGCTGTAATGCAGGCACAATCATGTATGGAACGGTACACCAGACAGGGTCTGAGGGAGCTGAGAGCACATCACATTGCTATGAATGACACTATGCGTGACGTTGCAGCTGCCATCCGTAATTTCACCCAGGTCATTGACAGATGTCGGGGGGACACATTAGATCTGTTCCACAACTACATGTCCATGAGTCAGGGCAACGCAGGATGGTTGAGGCGTCGACGTGGATGTATGCCAGCAACAGCAGCAGCTGGCAGTTGTCGCGGATGACAACAAACCCGCGGCTGCTCCCATAGTGCCAGTACCAGCCCCAGCAATGCTGGGTCTGTGCTGTCATCAGACCGCCCTAGGAGACCACGTGCACATGGCTCTGGACAGTCCCAGCAGGGACATGTCTGCAGTCATCAACCAACTGCTTCTGATGACAGTACCCAGTCTGGCTTAGCACCTGATACTGTCCGTAGCACCCCTGCCAGGCACAGGTACCATGTCCATGGCCAGAGACAGTGATCTGTATGACCTGGCAGGTACAGTCTGTGGCTGTCCACAAACACCCGTATATGGCAGCCACGAGGTGGAACTGTGTGCATGCATACACACATGCATAATGCTAACACCTAGGGCTAACACGTACATGCACACACTGCATCAACATTGCCCCATCTTGTACTGTTGTCCCTCACTAACACACACACACATACATGTTGATTGGTTGTATCAGTGGCAGACTCAGGCATACCAAGTACACACCCTGTGCATATGATGAAACTGTGCCACCTCCTGCAATCTGTAACATCGATGCAGGAACATGGTGCTGATGCACAGGGTGACTACATAGAAGTGTAGTAATATTATCATGTTGTCAACTGTACAGTGTAATGATATCATTGTGGGTATATCCCAGCATGCCTGATGCATTAACAGTATGATTGTCATTGTATTGTTTGGTACACCCCTATTAATTACCATAGTGTAATGTCTGCACATCTTTGTATTCTGGTGGTAAGGCTGTAAACAGAAGGCCACCTACATAGGTAGCACAGGGGATAAGAAAATGGAAGTAATGATACTCAGTGATGGACATGTAAACCTCAAGATGCATGCACTCCAAACTCTACTCTGCATGGAGAATGTTGATATCTGTGCAGTAATAGACAACAGGTTCAAGACTCCCAAGAGCACCCTAGCACTACCAGGTTACACCTCATACCATGCTTGACAGCCCCAAAACATAGAACTAACTATGACAGGAGGTGAGTCTCATTAAATGTCAAGGATACTGTGGTGGCAGGACAGGTAGCATACATCCTACTAAGTTGGGAACTGCTGATTGAGGGCTCAGTGTCTGTTATTCTAAATGTGTATTAGTTCTGGTTTAAGCACTTGGGCTTCAGGACAGTTATTTTACATTATGAAGGTTCATGGTCTGCACTCTTGTGGGAGGAGAGGCTGGACTCTGCCCATCTGAGCTGGGAATTTCTGGCTAAAGGCTTATAGTGCCTGCATATTTGAACTGTTTCTTACTGACATTGGTACACCTTGTTTGCTGTAGCATAGACTAGATCCAGGCCTGCTGAATGTAGCTTTGTTTGTATGCTTGTTTGCTTGTTATTTCCCTGAAACACTAATTCCACCTGAAATGCAGCTTTACAGTGCCTCTGTGGATCCCTAGTGACATCTACATTGCTTACTGTACGTATTTCCTTGTTTCACTTGACAGAAAGTTACTGTTTGTTATTTTTGCATTTAAGTTACCTGTAACACATTGCATTTGAGTTACCTGGCACTTGCTCACTAAAGCATTTATATATGCCAGCACTAACAAATTAAAAGCACTACACCCTCACAAACTCACCTTGAGTACCTTGTTCCCCATTGGCCCTTTTTGTTGTTAATTATAAAGGAATTCTCAATAATATTCTAGCATGTCCAAAGGTCAGTTGTCAATCTCCTCTCCGGTCCAGCTGGTGAATCTGGGAATCTAGAGGCAATGTTAAACTGCCTCATGTACACAGACAACCCTCTCCTCCTCCCAACAAATTCCAACACATGTGAGAGATGCAACCATATAGCCAAACTGCAGGCTAAGCTCTCTCAACTCAGTACTGGCGAAACCTGTCAGGAGGAGAAGGAAACCACAATCACTACAATTCCAGTCTCACATAGACCTACCACAACAGCAATCCAAACACATAAACACACAAAAACATACTCGGAGTCTCTAAATAAAATTCTGCCTAAGCAGCAGACACCTCCAAAGCAGACACACAAGCAACCGCTACCTCAGAACAGAACACGTGCAACACATAGCTCACAAAGCCAGTGTGCCAAACAGTCACAGCCCTTAAGGCTAAACAACACACCTGATACACTTGTAATAGGTGCCTCTATAGTCAGGTACACTGATGTCCTGCTCACCAGGCTGAACAAGGAGAATGTCACGGTGAGATGCCTGTCGGGCATTATGATCCGCCACATAACACAAGCACACAGGTCACTCCAAGGCATATACAAATATGACTCAGTCAGTGTCCATGCCAGTGTGAATGACCTGAAACGTACCTCCCTGGACTACATGATAAGAGACATAGAGGAGCTCTCTGAGCATGTGGCCCAGGCTGGTATGACCCTGACCTTGAGTAGCATCTTACCCTCACCAAGAATGATGCCACAATATGAAGACAAGATGATCAATTTCAACAATTGGCTTAAGTTTCGGTGTCATCCAAAGGGGATCCAATGCCTGTCAGCCTGGGATGACATGCTCGACAAGCCAGGATGCTTCACTAGGGACGGCTTGCACCTGTCACCCATGGGCTTTCGGATATTGGCAAAGGCTCTTGCTACCCCCATAGTGCCTTTGTTAGGTAAGGCTCAAAAGACAAAACCACCTCCATAGGTATCACAAGGGATAGGAAACTAATAGTAATGCTACTCAACGCCAGCAGTGTAAACCTCAAGATGTATGCACTGAAAACTGTCCTTAGCATGGAGAACATCAATATCTGTGCAGTAACAGAATCCTGGTTCAAGGCTCCCAAAAGCACCCCAGCACTGCCAGGTTATACCTCATACCATGCTTGTTGGCCCCAAAACTTGCACCAAAACAGAACAGGAGAGGGAGTATCAATATTCATCAAAGATACACACACCTCCAGGTTGGTGGCACAGCACGAAGCATCAGAGACTATGCATGTGCAACTAACAGTGGGTAAAACTGCCTTCCAGTTCATAGCCTGGTGTACACCACCCTCCCAAACCCAGGAACCCCACTTGGCCTTCCTGAGAACACTGAAAATATGGAGGTCTCTCCAAACACCATTATATTGGTGGACTGCAACTACCCAAACATAGACTGGGAGCATTACTCTAGCTCCAACACCCTAGCTCAAAGGTTCCTATCATTTATACACTCAAATGCTATGGAACAACTTGTTACCACTCCCACAAGAGGGGGAAACATACAGGACCTGTTCATCACCAACATGGGGACTCTATGCTCCAGACCAGAAGTGTATCCCTCACTGGTAAGATCAGACCATAAACTAATCTCAGTGGATATTCACATCCCAACCTCACCCCCTGCCCACAAAACCACAGTGTAAACCTTCCCTACAGCAAATTCCACACCCCTAAAAACTGAGGTGGAATCCTTCAAAGCCCCTGGGCCTGTGGAAAATACGGCCCAGACCACAGCATCCTTTATAAATGCATTCTATGAACACCTTCAGGAATGCATGGATCATGCAATCCCAAATAAAAACAAGACCCAATCCTACAAAGGCAGATGTCCTGTCTGGTGGACCACAGCCATAACCAAACTATACAATAGAAGGAGGAAGCTACTACATGATAGAGAAAAACCCCAAAAAGGGGAGGCATCTCTCTTCAGTGTTAGCAAAATACTACGGGCACTCATAAAATCATCTAAGGACAGCTTTGAGAGATGAAATGCACAGGACACTAAGGATAATCACAAGGCTTTCTTCAGTTATGTTAGGAACCTGGGTGGGAATTCCCAGATATGCTCAGAATTAGTCCAAAATGACAAAAGATTACACCGAACCCACAGACATTGCCAACATCCTAGCTGACAGGTTTAGCACAAACTTCTCCCCCCCCTCCCCACCAGAAGGGCAAATATCTATCCCAGCAGAGTGCTGCCCCCCTGACATCTCAGATGCTCAGGTATGAGCCGCCCTCTCCAAAGCGAATAACACAGCATCAATGGGACCAGACAGTGTCCTGGGCTGCATCCTACATGAACTCCAAGATGAGCTAAACTCAAACATAAAACTACTGTTCAATCTCAGCCTTACTACAGGTTATGTACCCAAAGAGTGGCGTACAGCAACAGTGGTCCCTCTCCACAAAAGTGGTGCCTCAACAGATCCTGGAAACTATCGCCCCATAAGCCTGACTAACTTGGTCTGCAAAGCTATGGAAAGGATCATCATGGACCTCATACATAAAGATATTGGGGACCTACAGACACTGGACCCTACCCAGTGTGACTTTAAGGGCAGATTCTGCCTCTTACACCTGGTTGATTTCTTTGAAACAGTCACCAAGGCCATTGACAAGGGGAAGGTGGTCCACACAGCCTACCTGGACCTCACAAAAGCCTGCGATACAATACCCCACTCGGGCATTATAGATAAGCTCACCAGCTTAAATATACACCCCTATGTCACTAGATAGGTTGAAAACTGGCTCAAGGACAGAACCCACATGGTTAGAATTGCTGGAGCCATGTCAGACTCCAAACCAGTTACAAGTGGTGTCCCACAAGGCTCAGTCCTGGGACCTCTCCTGTTCGGTATACATGTCTCGGAGGTGCAGGCTGACACGGAAGGACTGTGGCTGACCAAGTTCGCGGATGACCGCAAACTGGGCACTATAATTGACTCTCCAGCTGACACAACCATCCTCCAAAAGGGCCTCATAGAAACAGACAACTGGTGCCAGAGCCATGGCCTCAAGCTAACTGCCACAAAGTGTATAGTCATCCCCTTTGGCAAAAACAAAGTGGCCACAAATGACCACATAGGTGGTAATCTATTACATACGGAAGAAGTAATTAGGGGCATGGGGACCAAAGTTGATAGCAATCTCTCATTTGACGACCCATGGCCAAAGTGGTTAGAAAAATATTTTATATAGCCCACCTAATCATGACAGGATTCACATCTAGATCAGGGGAGGTCATTGTGCCTCTTTACTCATCCCTCATCAGGACCATAATTGAGTACAATGCCCCTTTTGGGATTTACCATACCAGACACCTGCAGCAACTGGAAAGACCACAAAAGTACCTCACCAAGAGGATCAAAGGGCTCAAACAGATGCCATATGCTGCCCGGTTAACATAACTCCATACTCAGTGGCATACCACCTGCTCAGAGGCAATCTGTGCCAGACGTATAATACCATGTCCAACCCGGAAGTAATGGACATGCTACACCTCAGAAAATCAAACTCCCATCGAGATTTGCGCTCGAGAGACTTGAGCCTCAGCACTGACATCAATAGGACATGCTGGAGGGACAGATTCATAACCCAGAGGCTCCCTTCACTCTGGAATAAGATCCCAGTCCAGGTTAGGCAGAGTACCTCATTGACTCTCTTCAAGAGGAATCATGATGAGTGGATGGGGGATTGTAGGTGTACCCCGGGTATCACTTCTGTGTCAATGTTAGACAAAGGCACAGTATACAAACCTCAGAAAAGGGCATAGCAACATTAATCTAAACTGGGTGGCGAAAGCCAAACACACTCTGGCTTGGCTTATAAATGCCCTTGGGCAGATAGCCTAGTATGAACCTATGAACCTATGAACCTATACCCACACCCCCAGGTTGTTGCCACAGTGTGACGCATCACAGACTATCCACATGCAACTAACAGTGGGTTAAACTGACTTCCAGTTTATAGCCTGCTACGGACCACCCTCCTAAACCCAGGTAACTCACTTGGCCTACTTAAGAATACATGAATATCTGCAGATGTCTCCAAACAACAATATATTGGGCAGCTTCATTTACCCACACATAGACAGGGAGCATTTCTGTAGCTCCAACACCCTAGGTGTAAGATTCCTAGAATCCATACACTCAATTGCTATGGAACAACTTGTTACCACTCCCACAAGAGGGGAAAACATGCTGCACCTGATCATCACCAACATGTGGACTATATGCACCAGACCAGAAGTGTATCCCTCACTGGTAAGATGACACCATAGACTACTCTCACTGTATATTCACATACCAAATGCAGCCCCTGCACAGAAAACCACAGTCATAAAGTTGTGTAATGCAAATTCCATGTATTCACATGAGGCAGGCTTCAGACATGGGAACTATTTAAGGTCGCAGGTGCATATGTCTATGTGGCACACACATACCTCATGTGTGCATTAACATTACTGATATAATCTATGTCATACAATATTAAGAGCAACACCCCACACACATGGGCAAACTGTGTGACAGAAACGCACATGGCATTTGTAGGATTTAAACCCCTACCTAACTAGGTTATGACACTTGAGAGAGACGCATTAGCAGAGCGTGCTATTTGCATTACTGGGAGGTTTCCCTTCTCCTGCTATACTTATAGGGTGCTGACATCATGAGTGTTTAGAAAGAGGAATGTGCATCATGTAGTGTGTTCTTCTAGTTGCCAAAAGGAACATTTCTTTCGCACAGAATTGCACACACACTAAACCCCCTCATCCAACCACACACACACTGAGCATTTGCAGAATTCAAACCCCTATCTAACTACATTTTGACACTTGAGAGAGATGCATTAGCAGAGTGCGCTATTCATATTACTGGGAGGCTTCTCTTCTCCTGCTATACCTATAGGGTGCTGACATCATCAGTGTTTAGAAAGAGGAATGTGCATCATGTAGTGTGTTCTTCTAGTTGCCAAAAAGGGACATTTCTTTCACACAGACCTGCACACACTAACCCCCTCACCCAAACACACTCAGCATTTGCAGGATTCAAACCCCTATCTAACTGTTATGACACTTGAGAGAGACGCATTAGCGGAGCACACTATTTGCATTACCGAGAGGTGTCTCTTCTCCTGTTGTACTTACAGGGTGCTGACATCATCAGTGTTTAGAAAGAGGAATGTGCATCATGTAGTGTGTTCTTCTAGTTGCCAAAAGAGAAATTTCTTTCACACAGAATTGCACACACACTAACCCCCCTCACCCAACCACACTCAGCATTTGCAGGATTTAAACCCCTACCTAACTATATTATGACACTTGAGAGAGACACATTAGCGGAGCACGCTAATCGAATTACTGGGTATCTGTTCTTCTCCTGCAGTATTTATAGGGTGCTGACATCATTATTTATATAGAAGAATATTAATCTATTACTATCTGTCAGTTAGGGGAATAGCATATATATGCATTAACAGCCACCTACTTCAGGGTCAGATATGCACATCAGCACTGCCAGGTTATGTTTTATACCATGCTTCGTGACCACAGGACCTGTAACACACAACACAACCAGTTCAGACCACCCCTCCCATATCCAGGACACACACTTTGCTTCCCTGGGAACAGTGTAGGATATGAAGGTGTTCACATACACCATTACAGTGGTTAATGTCAGGTACAGGTATATTGTGTGGGGAACTACTCAGGCCTCAACAACATCACCCTACAGCCACTACAATTTGTGAATCCATGTGCTATGGCAGGACCACTCACCACAGCCACAAGGGGGAATACATATTGGACCTGACCATCTGCAACATGGGGACTCTATGTTCCACACCAGAGGTAGACCACCATTGTTAATATCTGACCATTCCCAACTTTCCCTGGACACCCATATCCCATCCCCACCCCCAGGCAAGGAAGTCACTGCAAACAAAGTATTTATCAAAAGCAGACTTTGCACATGTGAAGACTGGGGCGGAAGACTTCAAAGGACACATGCTGGGGGATTATACAGGCCACTCTGCATAATCCTTGACAATTGTATTCTATGAGCATCTGGAAGGTTTGCATTGATCATGCTATCCCAAATAAACCCATGACTCCTCCTCAACAGGGGACCTGTCTGGTGTACACCAGCCATATATAAGCTGTACAACAGAAGGAGGGAGCTAATACATTACAGAGCAATATCCCACAGAGGGAGGATGTCTTTGAACAGTATTGGCACGACACTTCAATCCCTCAAACTCATCACGTCAAAGTGTTGACAGTGAAATTGTCCAGACACTGCAGATAAGGCTCCCCTCAGTCTGTAACTGACGCCCAATTACTGTTATACGTCCTCACCAACCCTCTTCCAGCAAACACCAGCCACATGGATGTGACATTGCAAATTCAACCCCTGGGATCTCCACTGTGTCTCTGCTTGACAGAGGCACAGCACACTAGCCTTAAACGGTGCCTTCTGTGACCTACTTTACAGAGGCACAGTAGCTTACTATACTGGGGAGGCAGACGCCAAGCACACTCTGGCTAAGCTTGTATTCCCTAGGGCAAACAGCCTACTATTGACCTCTACACCCATATGTTTAATTTTTAGATGTACAATATTTGTTGCTGATAAACTGTTTGCAGGTCTTTATTGCCATAGCTTTCCCTGTTTCTATGAACAACTTGTGTATCTGTGGAAGATGTTTGAATATGAGAGGGATCCACTATTTAACTTATGTGTCTGTAGTTATTTAACTGTGTGCACTGGGCAGATTGCTGTATTGTGGTTGGTTCCTGGATTAACACATACAAATACCAGATATTTGTGGCCAACTGCTAAACTGAGACATGGCCTAAGTGTGTGAGCATGCCCAGTTCAGGCTTTCCATGGCTTGTTGCCTGACATATGTCTCATTTATCAAAGTGTGCAAGCATGCCCAGTGTGAGATTTCCATATGTTGAAATCTGCAGTCCACCACATTTGTGGTTGTGTGTGAACTTCAACAATATTTCACATTTATAGTTGTGTGTTGGGAGTCATGTTGTGTACTTACTGCCCAACTGCTTTGTGTCAGAACCCAACAGGGATTATACTGTGACTGCAGGGTTTCCATGGGATAGTTTGCATACAGTTGTCAACATCCTTTCATACTGACCAGACACTGTAATATCGTATAGTGTACTGGTTCAGTACTTTCACTGTGGTGGACAGTATCCTGGGTTTCAGTCCTATCACTGCTTTAAATATTCATAGTGAGCACACCAGACAGGTTAAGGGCCAGTTGTGCGCATATGACTATGTTGCATTTTGTTCAGATATGGACTACTTAAACCAGGCTTGTCCAACATTGGTAGTGTATTCCGCAACTTGGGTGGACATTGACAAACACTAGCGATGTGCCCTAGGCCATTTCTACTGTTAGTCAGAGAGTGTGTTTGTCCTTCAACACACATTGTAACTGGATTTTGCCATGACATATTTCAAGGTTAGTATACTGTGCCTCTGTCTACCCATGACATAACAGTGATACCCAGGGTAAACCTACCATCTCCCATCCACTCATCAAGATTCCTCTTGAGGAGAGTCAATGAGGGACTCTCTGGCTAACCTGTACTGGGAGTTTACTCAAGAGTGGAGGGAGCTTCTGGATTATGGAGCAATCACTACAGCATGTCCTATGTATGTCAGTGCTGGGGTTCAGGTCTCTCATGTGCATAGCTCACTGGCATTCAGATTGTACAAGGTGCAGCATGTTCATTGATTCCAGCTTGGACATGGCTTTATACATCAGGCACAGATTGCCTCTGGGCAGGCAGTATGGCACTGTGTGGAGCTGCAGTTTGTTTAATCAGGTAACACATGACATCTGTTCGAGCTCTTTGATCCTCCTGGTGAGGTACTTTTGGGGTCTTTCCAGTTGATGGAGATGACTGCTGAGGTACATCCCACAGGGGCCATTGTACTCAATTGTGAGGCTGATGAAGGATGACTGAAGAGGCACGATGACCTCCCCTGATCTAGATCTGACTACCTTCATGATTAGGTGGGTATATGGTATGTTTCTGTAACCACTACAGCCACATGGTTGTCAAATGCAAGATATCTATCAACTTGTTTCCCCAGGTCTCTTATTACTTCTAAAGCACTTAATGGGTTAACACCTATGTGGTAATTGGTGGGCACTTACTGTTTATCCACAGGGGATGACAATACACTTTTCTGCAATTAGCTTGATGACATGTCTCTGGCACCAGTTGTCTGTTTCTGTGTGGCCCTTTTGTAGGATGCTTGTGTCAGCTGGAGGGTCAGATATGGTGCCCAGTTTGTAGTCCTCTGCAAACTTGTTCAGACACAGTCCTTCCATGTTGGCCTGTGCCTATGGGAAATATATACCAAACAAGGGAGGTCCCAGGACCGAGCCTTGTGGGATGCCAGTTGTAGCTGGTTTGTAGTCTGACATGGCTGCAGCATTTCTGACCATGTCAGTTCTGTCCTTGGGCTGGTTTGCAACCCATCTACTGACATAGGAGTTTATATTTAAGCTGGTGAGCTTATCTATAATGAACACGTGGGGTATTGTATGGAAGGCTTTTGCAAGGTCCAGATAGGCTGCGTGGACCACATTCCCCTCATCAATGGCCTTGATGACTGTTTCAAATGAGTCAAACATGTTTAATGGGCAGGATCTGCTCTTAGGAAAGCCACGCTGGGTAGGGTCCAGTGTCTGTAGGTGCCCAATATCTTTATTTCTGAGGTCCATGATGATCCTTTCCATAGCTTTGCAGACCAAGCTTGTCAGGATTCTGGGGTGATAGTTTGCAGTATCCATTCAGGCACCACCTTTGTGGAGAGGGACCACTGTTGCTGTACACTGCTCTTTGGGTACATATCCTGTGGTAAGGCTGAAATTGAGCAGTAGTGTTATTTGGCGTTCCATTCTTCTTGGAGTTCATGTCGGACACAGCCCAGGACACCATCTCGTACCATTGATGCTGTGTGTTTTGCTTTGAAGATGCTGGCTGTTACCTCAGCATCTGCAATGTCAGGGGGCCAGCACTCTGCTGGGATAGATATTTGGCATTTTTGGGGGGGGACTTTGCACTGAACCTGTCTGGTTGGATGTTGGCAATGTGTGTGTGTTTGGGGTATTGTTTGTAATATTTGGTAATTCAGAGCATATCTGTGAATTCCCAACAAGGTTCCTACCATCAGTTAAGAAAGCCTTGTGATTATCCTTAGTGTCCTGTACAATTTGTATCTTCATAGGTTCATAGGTTCATACTAGGCTATCTGCCCTAGGGCATTTATAAGCCTAGCCAGAGTGTGTGTGGCTTTCGCCACCCCTTGCTATGTGAATATTATGCCCATTTAGGGTTTACTTTACTGTGCCTCTGTCTAGACGTGACACAGTGAAGACCCCAAGTGTAAATCTATGATCTCCCATCCACTTGGCAAGATTCCTGTTGAAGAGAGTCAGTGAGGGGCTCTGCCTAACATGGAGTGGGATTCTGTTCCAGAGTGTAGGAGCCTCTGGGTTATGAATCTGTCCCTCCAGCACATCCTATTTATTTATGTGTTGAGGTTGACATCTCTCGCTCGCGCTCTGATGGATTTGGATTTTCTGAGGTGGAGCATGTCCATTAATTCTGTATTGACATGGCCTTGTACATCGGGCATACATCGCCTCTGAGTATGCAGTATGTGACTGCATACAGCTGGGGTGTCGTCAGCCAGGCAGCATATGACAAATGTTTGAGACCCTTTATCCTCTTGGTGAAGTACTTTTGAGGTCTTTCTAACTACTGCAGATGTCGGGTAAGGTACATCCCAAATGGGGCATTGTACTCAATTATGGGCCTGATAAGAGAAGAGTATAGGGGCACAATGACCTCTCTTGATGTAGATGTGAATCCTTTCATGATAAGGTGGCCAATATAGAAGGTCTTCCTAGCCATGTTGGCAATGTGAGTGTCACATGAGAGGTTACTGTCCACTTGTGTCCCTAGGTCCCTGATTACTTCTTCCATACGTAATGGATTACCACCTATGTGGTAATTTGTGAGTACCTTGTTTGGTATTTGGAGAGACATTTATACTCTCCAGTGTCTTCAGGAAGGCTGAGTGGGATTCCTGGGTTTGAGAGGGTGGTCTGTAGCATGCTACACACTGTACAGCAGTTTTGCCTATGGTTAGTTGCACATGGATGGTCTCTGATGCTTCATGCATTGTCAGTAACCTGGACGTGTGGGTATCTTTGCTGAATATGGATACTCCCCCTCCTTTTGTGTTTTGGTCCAGGTTTTGGGGCCGAAAAGCATGATATGAGGTATAACCTGGTAGTGCTGGGGTGCTCTCAGTAGCCTTGATGCACAGACATCGATGTTCTCCATACTGGGGAGGGCCTCGAGAGCGTGCATCTTGAGGTTTAGACTTCTGGCATTGAGCAGCATTACCCTTATGTTTTTTCCACTTATGTTTTCCAGGGAGGTGGGTTTGTCTTTTGAGCCTTGCCTACAAAAGGCACTATGGAGGTGGTAAGAGCCTTAGCCAATATCCAGACGCCCAGGGGTGACAGGTGCAAGCCATCCCTGGCAAAGCAGTGTGGCTTGTCAAGCATGACAATCCAAGCAGACAGACATTGGATCCCCTTGGAATGACAACAGTAATTGA
The DNA here is from genome assembly GCF_019279795.1 of Protopterus annectens. Taxonomy (NCBI): domain Eukaryota; kingdom Metazoa; phylum Chordata; order Ceratodontiformes; family Protopteridae; genus Protopterus; species Protopterus annectens. Next base: position 495,426,434 of record NC_056730.1, on the reverse strand, counting down.
GCCAATTGTTACAGCTGATCGTTCTGTGTTTGTACTGTGGCATCATTCTTGGTGAGGGTAGGATGCTGCTCAGGGTCAGAGTCATACCGGCCTGGCCTACATAATCGGAGAGCTCCTCTATGTCTCTTTTCATGTAGTCCAGGGAGGTACGTCTCAGATCATTCACACCAGCATGGACAATGACTGAGTCATATTTGTACTTGCTTTGGAGTGACCTGTGTGCTTGTGTTATGTGGCGGATTGTAGCAGCCTACAGGCAGCTTACTGTACCCTTTTCCTTGTTCAGTCTGGTGAGCGGGACATCAGTGTGTCTGACTATGGAGTCACCTATTACAAGTGTATCAGGCATGTTGTTTGTCCATACGGGCTGTGACTGTTTGGCACACCGACTTTGTGTACTATGTGTTGCATGTGCTATGTTTGGAGGTAGTGGTTGCTTGGGTGTCTGCTTTGGAGGCCTCTGTTGATTTGGTGGATTTTTAATTACAGCCTCCGGGAATGTTTTTGTGTGTTTATGTCTTTGGTTTGCAGTTGTGATAGGTCTATGTGAGACTAGGTTTGTGGTGTGTGTGATTACCTTCTCCTCCTGACTAGTTTTGACAGTACTGAGTTGAAAGAGCTCAGCCTCCAGTTTGGATAAATGGTTGCATCTCTCACATATATTTGTATTTCTTGGGGGGAGGAGGGGGTTGTCTGTGTACATGGGGCAGGTGTAACATTGCCCAAGATTCACAGATTCAACATGTTGTAGCTGGCCTTAGTGGATTTCATGAGTGGCCATATTTTATTGCCATAATACTGATCAGAGATTACTTCCCTTTTTGTGTTTGCTCTATCATGTAGTAGCTTCCTCATTCTCTTGCATGGTTTGGTAATGGCTGGGATCCACCATGCCAGATGCCTGTGTGTATGGTATTGGGCCTTGGTTTTATTTGGGATTGCATAATCCATGCATTCCTGACAGTGTTCATAGAATGCATTCATAAAGGATTCTGAGGTGTGGCCCATATTTTCCACAGGCACATGGCCTTTAATGGATTCCACATCAGTTTGGAGGAGTGCAACATTTCCTTTACACATGCTTTTCACTGTGGGTTTCTGGCCAGGGACTGTGGTCAGGATGTGAATATCCAGTGTGATTACTTTATAGTCTGATCTTACCAGTGAGGGATATACTTCTCATCTGGCCATAGAGTACCCATGTTGCTGATTATCACATCCAGTATGCTTACCCCTCTTGTGGGAGTGGTACATTGTTCCTGAGCATTTTGGTTTATGGATTCTAGGAACCTTTGGCCTAGGGTGTTGGAGCTGGAATAATGCTCCCAGTCTATGTTTGAGTATTTTCAGTCACCCAATATAATGTTGTTTGGAGATCTTGATATTTCCATGTGTTCCAACGTAGGCCAAGTGCATTTCCTGGCGTTAGAAGGGTAGTCTGTAGCAGGCTACAAACTGGAAGGCTGTTTTATCCACTGTTACTTGACCATGGATAGTCCATGCTGCTTCTTGTTGTGGTACCAACATGGGGGTGTGGTTATCCTTGACAATTATTGCTAGTCACCCTCCTTTTGTAGTTTGTTCCATGTTTTGGGGCTGTAAAGCATGGTATGAGGTGTAACCTGGTAGTGTTAGGGTGCTCTGGTGAGTCTTGACCCAGTTTTCTGCTACAGGACAGATATCAACATTTTCCATGCTGAGGGGAGTTTAGACTGCATGCATCTTGCAGTTCAGACTTCTGGCATTGGGTAGCATTACATCTTGGTTCTTATCCCTTGTGATACCTATGGAGGTGGGTTTGTGTTTTGAGCCTTACCTATTCAAGGCACGGCGGGGGTGACAACAGCCTTTGCCAGTATCCAAAAGGCCAGGACTGATAGGTGCATGCTATCCCTAGCAGGTGGAACATCGTGTCTTGCTCAGCATGTCATCCCAGGCTGGCACGCATTGGATCCCCTTTGATAACAGCAATACTTAAGCCAATTATTGTAATTGATCATCTCGTCTTCATATTGTGGCATCATGCTTGGTGAGGGTAGGATGTTAGTCAGGGTCATCAAGTTTGCATATACTACATGGTGTTACATTGCTTAACACATGGCAATCATGCCTCAGGTGGTGCTGCAGGGCTGTCTATGTTGGATGCACATACTACACTCCCTGTACATGTTTGATAGCAGGTTGTGTCAACTTAGGCATCCCTTTTACTATATGTGTGAGTCAGAGAGAGGTATCATTTCCAGGGTTCCTACTGAGCCAGTGTATATGCTATGTGTTGCCGCTTTGCCAAGGCCAAGGCATACTGGGCATGCCTCCTTCTGCCTACTGGGGCAGGCTCAGGTTGTTCCTCCTCTGAGTCACGCTCTGCCTGTGATTGGCTTGGCAATGGTGGGGGGCTGTTTGGCCCAGCCCTATGCTGGTCCTGCTGCAGCTGTTTTTGCAGAATCATATTATGTAGCATAGCACATACCATGACAATTTGGGTACATGTAGTTGGTGAGTACTGCAAGGCACCACCAGATGTGTCCAGGTACCGGAACCGTGACTTGAGCAGCCCAAACACACGCTCAATTACATTTCGTGTTTGTGCGTGTGCCTCATTATGGCATTCTTGTTCAGGTGTGTGTGCATTTCTGATGGGTGTCATCAGCCATGGCTCCAGTGCATAGCCAGCATCCCCCACTAAGTGACCATGTGGGATGTCCCCATTGGCAAATGTCTGGTACAGCTGCGTCAGATGCCAGATATGGGAATCATGGTAGCTTCCAGGGCAGCCAGCACACACATTCATTATTATCACACATGACCTGGCAGTTGATGGAGGGGAAGCCCTTGCGGTTAATGTAGGCCCTACCCCACTTACCAGCTGGTGCTTTGATGCGTATATACGTGCAGTCTATTGCACCCACTACCTCAGGGTATTCCGCTATTTGCTGGAAGAGACGCATATTGCTGGCCAATACCTCACAGGAATTGGGGAAATATACATGCTCACTGACATGTGCTGACATGGCATCCAGGAACTGGTGCAGTACCCTGGATGCTGATGCCTGTGATATCCCCATCATATCACCAGTTGGTCTCTGGAAGGTACCTGTTGCTAGTATTCTTAGGCCAACACATACCTTGGTTTCCACTGGGATGGGTTCCCCTCTGTTGGTTCTGTGTGTGAGGCATGGCCTGCACAGCTCAACAATTTGCTGCAGGAGGTCTCTGTCCACTCTATAGTGCTCCACTATCTCCAGCTCATGTAACCCCTGGTAGGTGACCCTGGGCCTGTACACTCTTCTCCGTCTCCTCACTGTGGGTTGTCCAGCAGCATTTGCATAGTCACCACCCTCAGCAAGTTGCATATGTCTCCTTATAACAGCTATGGCAGCCCCTAGCATTTTTGTTCTGAGTGAAGCTTTTTCAGTTTTCACTTCTAATAGCTTACTCCTCTGTTGCAGTGTCTCTTGAGAGAAACATTCTGCACTGTTGTTTGCAGAGTTTTAAGTGCTGGGCTGGGCTACTGTTAAACACGCTCACAGTGGTTAACATGCATGCACACATGCTTAGACGGATTAGAATCTGCTTATTCGGGTTAAAATGCATGCACACCAGTGTAAACAAGCTGACAGGTGTTTAAACAGGCTCCTACATGCGTATTCTGCCTTAAACGCGCGCACTCACACTTACACGCGCGCACTCTAGCTTACTCGTGCCTACAAGCACGCACACGCGCGCATGCACGCCCTGCAAAAAACTTTGGTGTTATCCATAGTGTACACCTTCCATTTCTTGGCTTTCCCATGCCTACTTGTTGACACTCCTCTTTCCATGATGTCTGACTGACAGCTTTCACATGCCACTGTGCTCCAATGAGCTGCATTCCTTTCATACATTCCCCCCTGTGATGTCAGCTATCTCCTACTCTGTTACTCCCCCTTATCCTACTCCTACACTGCATGGAATGTGCTCATTTCCAATGTAACAGTATGATTCACTATTCTACCACTCATTTACATAGGATTGCCTACTAATGCTTAGTTGCATGTCTTACACTCCACTTCCCCCCTTAGCAACCCCTACTCGGTGACCATGTTGTTTTAGCCTGCTATTCCCTTCCATTGTAAATTCATGCTTTGCATAAACCCACATTTGTGGGTTTATTTTTTTTATTTTTCTGTTTTTTTATAGTGCAGCCCGTTTGCGCGGCGCTGCGCTACATTTAAACATCACCGAAAAAAAAAACATTTTTATTTTATGTTTGCATCGGGGTACATTGCCAGTGGCCACATATTTGACCACTGGCATGCTGCCTGGGACATTTGCAACCTTTATTTGGAGCTGACAAGGCTCCATTGTGTTATTTGCAGAATGGTACTCAGTTATCAACTGAGTATATTTCTGCAGATAACACGGCTCTTACACGGGCAGGTTTCTGCTTCCTGGATCGCAAAATTACCTCATTTGCATGCCTTTTGGCTGCAAGTGAGGTAATTAGCATATCCACACCCTGCCCGTGTAAGAGCTGTTTTAAGTGCTCTCTTACACGCACATTCAGGCTGTTCCTGGATCGCGATGGCTGCATGGAGTCTTACACTACTCTTAGACTCTGTGCAAGCCATCGTGAATCCTGCCCAATGTCTGAGATATTTTCAAAATCATGAAATGTCATCCAATTTGTGTTGCTGTTTGTCGTTTATGTATGCTGTGTGCTATTATATTACAATTTAGCATTTACATCAGTAAACATTTGCTGGCCTGTTACTTGTTTATAGTTAATAAACCCCTTTCCTATGGGTGCCACTTACATTTCTTTACAAAAACATGTCCATTTGTGATGTACATGACATTGCAGCTTTAAGCTCCATTTGTTCTTCTTCTGTATACATACTAAAGTAGAGAATACGACTGTGATATCATCATGCATACATAAATTCCCTGTATATACATTTCCTATGCAATAAATGCAGTCTGTGAATTCATCCCATTATTTATCTTCTGTCTTTGCTGTTTCCTTGACTCATCATTTTATTAACATGCTTGTCACGTTTTAACTCTCTTTTGTTACACTGCAGCTTTATAACCCTATCACATCCTTTATTAGCATGCACATTTTTATTTATGTGCAAAACACCAGTATTGCATTGACATTTTAATGTGTGCATTGAACCCAATAAATGCTGTCAATCAGATCCGGACAGGAGCCAGCAGATTTGCCTGCCATATATGAATACACTTTACCCATTTCCCCTTCCCTATTAATTATACAGTACAAACCATTATTCTTTATGCACAATTTCCCCATTTCACTTCCCCTCTTTTAGAATGCTTTCAGTGTACCTGCCCTTAATATTTCAAGACTTAAGCACATGCTCAGATCTTAGCTTTGCCTATAAGCAAGCCGTTTTGTTAACATTCTGTGCTCATGCATGCAAACCTTTCTATGGCCACTAACACTCCACATAAAGGTGTGTGCAACCATGTAAGTGCTATGAGCAGCATGCATGTTTGATTAGTGCTGCTGCTCATAATGCTAACACACTTAGAGCAGTGCTGACACGATTGTTAATGAATCCCAGGGCACATCTAAAAAAAGAGCAGAGGAAAATGGCCAGGGAGGGATAGAAAACATATCCAACACCTGCTTATCACCAATGGAACATGTTAAGGTTTGGTTTACTTGTACTGACCATTCAATAGAGCTGAAAGTGTAGCTGAAACCATATCAAAATTGTAAGTCAATAGGGTAGACATTTGGTCATCTATCTGCCATAATATCGATGCATGCCAGGCCAAACATGGCAAAACTACCAAAATCAGTAAACCAGGGCAATTTAAGTTTTCTTCTGCAGAGATATTTCAGTTAATTGGACAAATTGCAGATATCCTACTAGTACAGTCTTCTTACCTCACTCAATGAACTGATTTCTCACCTCATACTGAAAATATATAGTATATCTGACATGAAGGAATTGTTGAAAAGAAATGAAATGATAGGAAGATAAAACCAGCCTAGAAGGGAACTTCTAAGAATGGGGGTAAAATGAGGAAGAAGAAGAAACTGCATGATGGTCAGTCTGACATTAGTAAGGAAAATTAATTGATAAAACACTTGTGGAAATGTTGGTGGTGTACCTGAAGGAAAACAGGTTTCAGGAACTAATTAGCATACGTGCATTGAACTCAAGAGATACTGTCAATCAGACCTGCACTGTAGCCTGTAACTCAGTGCCATTCTGACATTACTGAGCAGACTGCAATATCTGGGAAAGGGAAATTACTAAGAAAAAGAATTAAAAGTGTCTCAAGGAGTAAATGCAGAAAGGAGTCTTGAGGATGATTTATCTGAGGATATGACCAGTGGAATGTGTGACAGGTACATGTGCATTTCCGCTCTAACAATGACTATTGATAAGGAAATATAACAACTATCTGAAGATAATTTCTGGAAGTACCAATAGTGCAAAATGGTTACACTGAGAAATTATAAAAATGAATTTCAGTGACCCATGAATTTTTTTTTTTAATTTTGCCCAAGTGCAGCTCTTACTTCCTCCATGGTCATTCCTCTCCTTTCATCATAGGCTGGACAAGACTATCAAGGAATACTAATTAAATAACAAAGATACTAATGGATCAGTTGCAATAACAAAAACAAGATAAAGTAAAGTAAGGTAAAGTAAAGTGACTCAGAAGACTTTATCAAGTTACAAGGCAAAAACAAAAGCATAAAGAAGACATATATCAGATACTACTCACAATGGATGCCAGCAACAACTTCCTCACCAGTCTGTAAGACATCCAAGGCAGATGGAAAGAGAACGTCCATCAATTTTTGAATGAAGAAAGCCCCACACACAGCCCACAAAATGAAAGAGGAAGAAGAACTCATGCTATTAGAAGTAAGAAATGCACTAAGGAAAATTAAATCAGGAAAAGTGGGCGGCTCAGTTGAGGTCATTGTAGACATAGGTTCATAGGTTGGTACTGGGCTATCAGCCATAGGGCCTATACAAGCTTAGCCATAACAATTCCCTGGATATTCCTTCCCACAATATTTACTTCTCTGGATCCCTGTCTAGAAGGGTGACTGACATGATCCCCAGGGTGAAATTCCTATCTCCCATCCAATCGTCAAGGTTCTTTTTGAAGAAGGCCAAAGAGGTGCTCTGCTTGACATGTATGGGCAGTCTATTCCAGAGTATGGGGAGTCTCTGGGTCAGGAACCTATCCCTCCAGCATTTTTTGTTTATTGTAATGACAAGGTTTAGATCCCTGGAGCGTGTGGCTCTGAGGGATTGGGATTTCTTTATGTGAAGCATATCCAACAACTCAGGGTTTGACATGGCCTTGTATGTTAAGCATAGATCGCCTCTGAGTAGATGATATGCCACAGAGTATAGCTGGAGTTTTTTTAGATGGTCAGCATAGGGCATCTGCTTTAGGCCTGTGATTCTTTTAGTGAGGTATTTCTGTGGCCTTTGCAGCTGTTGCAGATTTCCTGTGAGGTACATACCAAATGAGGCATTGTACTCCATAATGGGTCTAATGAGGGATGAGTACAGTGGGACGATGACCTCCTTTTTTCTAGATGAAAATCCCTTAGTGATGAGGTGTGCCACATAGAAGGATGTCCTGACTGTTGTGGTGATGTGGTTATCGAAGGTGAGACCACTGTCCACCTGTGTCCCTAAGTCTCTCATCACACTTTCATTGTTTAGTGTACTGCCACCTATGTGGTAATTCATGGGTACATGGTTTTTCCCAAAGGGGATAACTATACATTTCTTGGCATTAAGCTTGAGCCCATGAATAAGACGTAGTGTGAGTTAGGGGAGAATGGTTCCTGTGTACTTAGAGCAGTATTGAGAGAAAGGTATATCCAAAATGACTGAACAATAAGCATTCTAGTGCCAGTGTACAAGAACAAAGCAGGCATTCACAACTGTGGGCAGCATAGAGGAATCAAACTCCTGTCACACTACATGAAAATGCTGAAAAGGATGATCGATAAATTCACATTGCAGTAGAAAATAAAATGAGAAATTAGCAGTTTGGATTGAAACTAGGATACAGCACAACTAATCCACTGTTTGCTGTAAGACAGATAGTGAAGCAGAAGCTAGAGAAGAGGAAAGAGTCCAAATGGACATTCCCCGACTTGGAGAAAGTATATGCAAGATCCCAAGAAAGCTGATTTGGGTAGTCCTGTGATACTATGAAGTCCCAGAAGCACAGGATTAGTACAGCTATGTAGAAAGCCCAGTGACACATGTGAAAACAGTGTTCTAACTCACACAGCAGTTTCCAGTAGGAGTAGGTCTTCAATAAGGTTCAGCTCTGACCTCACTGCTGTTCATACTAGTGATGGACTACATTAATAAACAGGTTAGAGGGGACAGATCAACAGAACTGCTGTATGCAGATGAGCGGCATTATAATCAAACTCTGAACAGCAATTTCAGCAATTAACAGAAGAAAGGAATGTAAAACTGAAGGCACATGGGATGAAACTGAATACAGACAGCAAATGGAGGAATCTGAATTGGTACAAATTTCATATAGAAACACAAATAGTGGAGCAGGTTAAACAGTTTCAAACATCTGGAATGGGCAGCTGAGGAGAAGAGAAGGCTGAATGATGAGGTCAAAGCTGGAATCAGAGAAGATGTAGCAAATTGAAACAGAGTGTCTGGGGTACTGTGTGACAGAAAAATGCCAAAGAAGTTGAAAAAAATTAAGGTGGACAAAACAGTGGTGCAACAAGTTCTGCTGTGTGGTACAGAAACCTTGGCAGTGAATGCATGCAGAGTAGATGAGAAGTCTAAATGAGATGGATGTAAAGTGCCAGAGATGAGTGGCAGCATGCACACTTTGGGATAGACAAAGAAATTATAACAATAACATTACAGCAGAATCCTAGGTAGCTCTGACTGCAGAGAAGGTCAAAGAGAACAGATTACAATGATCTTGGCACATGTGCATAAAAGCAGAAGACAATTTCGTGAAGAAGATTTGGAAGAGACAAGAAGAAGGGAAGAAGAAAAGAGGACATTCAGCAAAGAGATGATGGACTGTAAGAGCAAAGACCTGAAAAACGCATAACTGTTGAGGAAAGTAAGAGACTGGTATTGAATTGATACAGGTAACGACAGCTGACATGACAGCCCAACTCCATCCATTCACAACCCCTTTTCCCATTTTTAGACATGGGGTCGGAGTGTTGCTTCAACAGCAACAATCATCTAGAGGCAAGGTTCAAACCACCAGGTGGCTAGCCTTGCCATGGCTGTTCTTCCGTACCACACACTCAGACTTATGGCCAATTTAGAGTGTCCAAGCCACCTACTGCATGTCATTGGAATGTGGGAGGAAACTGGAGCACCTGGAGGAAATCCATGCAAAGACAGGGTGTATATGCAGACTCTGCAAAGAAGGCACCCCAGCCAAGAATTGAACCAGAGAAGATCTTGCTGTGCGGTAACAATACTATCTACTACACCACTGTGCCGACTTGAAATGACACTCCATATAGAAGAATGGGAAAAAGGAGATTGATAACGATGATGATGATGATAATGATGATGATGATGATGATGAAGATGATGAAGAATATGATTGTAGTATACCTTAGAGTGTGCCGTAAGTTCAAGCTTGTTTTAAGAGAATTACATTGTCTTTTGCCGTTAGCCTTTTGAGGCCTGCAGGTGTTGGTTGCCTACAAATCTGTTTCTGGTTATTTTATATATCATATTTATGATCATACAGCATTCTGCTTTGCAAGTCTTGATTCATTACATTTTTTTTCACAAAAGTCAAACTCACCTACTGGGAAACAAAAGTTCACTATCTGTCTTGTTTAAAAACTGACACGTACCCTTTTGGTACTCCAACACTTAGTCAATATTTTGTTTTGAAATCAGCTTTTGATCTCATATCTTTGATTTTGATTTGTGGAAAATACAAAACCTTACATTACTACAGCAATTTTGTTGTTTGTCTAGGACTGATGTAATAATTAATGTAAGTCAGAGTTTTTTCCACTGTGGCGCTACCATGGAGTTAGTATGTTTAAGTGCTAGGAATGACGGTTAACAGAGTATCTTGCCCCTTTGCAAAAATACATTTTTTTTAACTTTTTTCAATTACATTTGATATTGTTAATAAATAATGATGAAATGCAGCACATGGAAAAGTCATTTGTCTATATACTCATCCTTTTGTAGTACTTTTAGGTTATTCCTAAATTGGAGTTTCTGTAAGTGTGATAGTTTGGGCCTAATAAAATGGGCTAGAGTTTTTTTGCATCTTTTGTTGCATTAAGAGTACACAGTTTGCTCACAAATTTATTTGGAATGGTGGTAAAGCTTCATAGTTAATACTTTGGCATCCCTAGTGGCATTAGTGTACAGTATTTTCTCTTTTCTTTCTTGGTACCTTATCCTTGCTATAGGCCATGGTGGAATCATGGAACCTTGCACTGCCTTATACACTGCCCAATGTGAACACTACTGTTTAAATGATATGGTGAGAAATTAGATCTGTGGGCTTTCAGTTATATGACATATGGGAAATGTGTTAGAGTCGAGTTGAAGGAATGGCTATTGTCTGCCCTGACTGTACCCATGGGTATATATGTGGCCTTAGTGGCAGTAGTCTGTAAATTAATGAATGAATGACCAAACATCTACCTTAGCCAAAACTGGGTCCAGTATGTTGCTGAGGGGTGCCTTTCCTTTGTTTGACATAGTCCTTTGGATGACAGTAATTTGTAGATTTCTGTTGTATTGTTGCATATCATCTTCTACAGTAATTTGGAATTCATCTGGTGATCTCCATTCTTTGACAAGTCTTTTTCTTTGAGGTAGAAGGAGTTTCCAATAAATGAGTGTGCTGTGCTTTATTGTTACCAGGTTGCTATGGGGTGCTTGGGTAGCTGAGACTCTGCCTTCAACAAAATAGCCAGAACTTTACTAAACTTCTTGTCATACTGTGTGTGGCATGAGTGAAAGACTAATCTAAAACAGAGCAGCATGTATGGGTTTAGATCATTTCCTTTGTGGCATCAAATCATTGGATCTATATTATAAGACAGACGATTGAAAACATTGAACAACATATGGTCGATGTCTTCAAATGTCGACCTCATAATAATACAAAAAAAAAAAAGTACCCTAATGGGTTTAAGCAGGGGGGGCAAGCCCCCCTATGCCTCCCATACCCCCCCACTACTTAAATAAACCAACTCCGAGCCCGCACTACATTGTGATAAACGGAAATCTCCCCTTACAGAGATTTCCATTTACATGCTCGAGATTCTGAGTGTGCGATATTCTCGTGTCGACAATGTCAGATTCAACATTGTCGGCTTTCGAGAATATAATATAGACCCAAATCATCTTCCTCCTCAGAGATTAGGACAGTCCTTTAAAGAGTAAACATAGTCATATTTCAGTAATTGTGACTTATGTGCATTATGGATGAAACCTAATAATGATCTAGGACAGCTGACACTGAATAACTCCACAATACAAGTGGGAGGATACTTCAGTCTGTCTGGATCCGAATGGCTTAATTTAATGGACTTAAGTTTAGTAAATATATGTTTGAGTGATTTCCTTAGATAGAATATAATTTGTTTGAACATATATTAGCTTGTCAGTGCCTTGCAGGTGGCTATCACCCTTCACTCTGATGATCTATGTGTCTTTAATGAATCTTGTGTAGATTTGTTGGAGCCCACATAATCTTCCACAGCAGGCACCTTGTAAACTTAAATTAGGCAACTATGCAAACCTAATGTTAGACTCAAAATGTCATACTGAGAGCAAGAGTTTGATATGCTCCCATATCTTCTGTTAATGAGAAGACAGCATCATGCTGTGTGTGGTGAGGTACCCCCATGATGATACATTAATTTGTCCACTTCTGGCTGTGGCATAACAGTTACTGTTCCCAATTAAGGGTAAAATGGTGCTACGCTACTGTTGTAAGTGAAAACCCAAGTTGTTATTGTAAAGAAACATTTTTATGTCATAAGATACAGGACAGCAGTAAAGTACAAACCTTCTGGGAGGTCATTAAGCCATAGGACAAAATGCTGATAACCTGTATGTTGAACCAGCAAATTGTCTAGCTCATAGATAGAAAAGATTGCTGGCTTTTACCACACTAACTGCATGTTTACTGATTTTGTACACCTTTTTTGGTTGCATTGTGGAGAGCTGAGGTGTTATATGATGTTTGGTCTGTGTGGTATATAATACAGAAGCATTTTGTTCATCATGATTTAATGAATAAATTCATATTCTTGTCATAAATTGCTAATGAGTATGGTGTACTTGACACCTTACTGTAGGGTAGGATACTTAGATAAAGTAATACAAATACCAATTTACTGGTATATAGCAGAATGTAACCATGTTAAATTGCCCCTGCTCTGTGCCTTCATCATTCTTATCTGGTTTCCAGCGTTGTAGTCTGATCAGGGTAAATAGGAAAGGCACTTTTATGGTAACTTTTTTCAGAACCTTTTTTCTCCCAGTGACTATGATTTGTAAATAGAGGTTAATATTTTCTTGTTATGTTGATTCACTTATTTTTTTCCCTTTCTTTCTTGTGCTTGTCCTTAATTCCCCTGACCTCTTACCCCACTTTTCATTTGCTGCAAGATGCATTGGTCCCAAATCAAATATTTCCAGTTCCTTCAAAGGGAGTCCCTAGGTCAGTGAACTTAACCATTTAGTTGGCTCAGTAAACAAGAAACCATTAATGGCCTGATAACATAGTTTATGCTGACTTTCAGTTGAGACAATCTTCATTTTTGATTGCTGTTTGTCTTTTTAGGTCTGCTTTCTAACTTGTTATTTGCCTATGCCTGCTACTGATTTGAACATGCCTCATGACCCATGCTCTTGCATGTCAGTGTTATCTTGTTCACACTTGCCCTCTTGTCCTGCCTGACTTCTGAATTTCTCTTGACTGACATTATTTTGCATTATTTTCATACGCTGTGTATATGTGTTTAAGCTAAAAAATTAAAAAAATAATACTAATTGTTGAATAAAGCATATCAACTTTTTTATCTTATTTTTGGATCCCTATACCTAACTATCAGCTGCCACCAGCTCTTCTCCACATTCACCAGGTCTACCAAACCCACCTTAACCTTGCCTTGGTTTTGCCTTACCAATGTCTGGCCAAGGACACTGGTTCAGTGTTCTTTTTTTTGCCTAACCTTTCCCTTTTCACCACATGCACTTGTTACTTCTGGGGGTGGACAAGCAATGGGAACATGCTGGCAGATATCATCCTACTTCTTATGTGACTAACCCAATGTTCTGTACCTATTCCTCCCTTAAGACTATCCCCTGTATGTCTCAAGCCTCTACCAAGGATAGACTGTGAGGTGTGCCCAAGTGATACCCTCCCCTATGATGGGCATATACATCCTTCCCTGCTATCTTCTCAGGCACCCAAGATACTAATTAAAAACTGGGTTTCCTGGACCGTAGTCAGAACTTTATCCATTTATGTCACACAGGTGAATAAAGCATTTTAAGTTGAAAAAATGTCCTATGTGACTGTGAAGAAAGAATTTTTAATAGGAAGCACTGGCAAACGGAATGTTTTGCCAAGCACTAATTAAGGGAAAAAGCAACAGTCTTGACCTAAGGAAGTATTACTTTATAGAAAGGGATGTGTATGCATGATAAACACTACCACACCTGATTGCAGAAGTTTAAATAAGAGGTTCATTCAAGATTATATTGTATTCTTGCAGCTGGAAAGTAACCACAAATCTATCACACTAGATAGATGGATTTTCCCTTTCTGCCATCCAAATGTACTAAGGTGTGTTATTCCAAAACACAAGTATTTGTTACATAAAAAGGCAGTATTTTGATTGTAAACATGTTTTGCATAGTTTTCATAAATTTAAATAGCTGACCTTTTGCTTAGAAATTGGGTGTGCTGTGGGTGGTATTCACAAATGTGGTAAGCAAACATGGCAAGCAAATATGTAGGACTGGCACATGTGAAATAAACACATACAAGAACACTGTGTAATTCACACAACACTGTCAAGTGTGGAGTAAGGACAAATATGCCACAATTACCTTGAACAGTTAAGGTATAGGTTCATAGGTGTTTACTAGGCTAACGACCTCAAGGGCCTTTTTAAGCCTAGCCATGCATCAAAAATCACTGACAAGTTCTGATACCCTTGATAAGTGTAAGCTGGTGTTTGGGAGATAAAACATTTACAAGCTAGGCCCTGGCAGATGAACCATTTACAGGTTGCCTGTGTCCATTAGAGACATAGGTGCCAAACGAGGGATGAATTTCCTGTCCCCATCCAATTGTCCAGGTTACACTTGAACTGGGTTAGAGAGAAACTCTGCTTCACACAGATGGGGAGCCTGTTCCAGAGATGGATTAATCTCTGGGATACATACGTCTCTCCAGCAGGTCCTATTTATATCACAGGCAAGGTTTAACTCTTTAGAAAAGGTAATTCTGATGCTGTTTATTTTGTGGTTATGCAGGAGGTCCATCAGAGAGGGGTCTATCAATGCCCTGTATGTCAGGCATAGAACTCTCCTCAAAAGCCTGTAGAAGACAGAATGCAAGGGATAAAGCCTTGAGGCAGTCTGCATAGGAGATTTTTCTTAAACCCCCCGTATTCTTTTAGTGAGGGACCGCTGTGGATATTCCAGTTGTTGGATATGCCTGTTTAGGTACATACCAAAGGGGGCATTATACTCAATGATAGGTCTGATGAATGACGAATACAGTGGAACAATGACTTCCTTGGACTTAGATGTCATACGTTTGTTTATAAGTTCTGCAACAAACAATGATTTCCTCTCTATTATAGACACATGATGGTCAAAGGCTACATTACTATCTATGTGTGTCCCTAAGTTCCTGACTACTGGGTCAGCTCTAAGGGGTGTGTTGTCAATATGATAGTTACTAGGGGTGGATGACTTCCAGAAGGATACTATTATGCATTTCTTGGCATTTAGTTTTAGTCCATGGCTCTGACACCAGTTCTTTGTCTGTGTTAGCCCTTCCTGGAGAATATTTGTGTCAGTGTGGGATTCAATGACAGCTCCTAATTTGCAATCATCTGCAAATTTAGTCAGTCAGAGACCACTGACATTGGCCTTGACTTCACAGAAGTAAATGTCAAAAAGAAGCAGTCCAAGGACTGATCCCTGAGGGACTCCACTTGTGACTGGCCTCTTTGTAGAGGTGAAATCTCCACTTCTAAATTACTGGGTCATGTCTGTGAGCCAGTTTCCTATCCACCGGGTGACATAAGAGTTTGTAAAAAACAACCAGCCAGTGAATCCAACACAGGTTTATTGTATAAATTTCTGTCTCTGACATCTCGGCCCAAAAAGAAGCCTTCAAGGAGTAAAGAGCATCATACAAAACTTGCCTAAAATACTATAATCAATTAACAATTAAGAAATTAAACAATTAAATGAGCATTCTCCAATTAAGTTCCTCATTTAACCCATGTGGATACAAAGTATTACATTTCAAGATATACACTGAAGACATTCATCAAAGCATGACACATTTATTTTCTCTAAAATAGTTCCTTGTAGCCCCTCACTATTACTATCATGAAATTGCTGAAAATACACTGCTATAGAACTTTCTTCCTTTTTGTTATATGCATCCCTTACAAGTTCTAATTAATAATCTAACTTTGAATGCCCTCTTGGTTTCCCCAATATAAAATAAATTACAAGGGCATCTGAGGGCATAAACAGTACCCTCAGTGTCACAAGTAAAGTTATTCCAAGTTTCAAAGGGAATACCATTAATTTTTGGAACATTTTCTACTACAAATTTACAAGTTTGCATTTATTACAGAAAAAGGTCCCCTGATATTTAACCTCTGATGTATATTCATAGACGGGGTACACAATCTTCCTCTCACAATAAAATGTTGTATGTTCCTACCCCTTCTATAGGAGATTCCCAACCTACCATCAAGCCATGTAGAAATATTTTTTAAAAGAACACAAATACTTCCAATGATATTTCATTTGTTCTACAACTTTGAGCTGAAACATCCAAATGTTGTAATAAAATAAATAAAATCCTTATGTTCTCTGTAAGTCATTTTGTAAGGGCCCAAGAGCTGTCTGTTAGCATAATAATTTCCTTTTACAAAATGATTGCATAATTTATTCCAACTCTTCTGAATTATACTTTTACTGTAGCCTCTTTTGACAAACATATCTACAGTTCTACCTAATTCTTGTTTAAAATCATAAATATTGTTGCACATCCTAGATATTGTAAGCATCTCACCATATGGAAGTGTTCCATGGTATGTGTGGGATGACAACTATGTCCATGAACAAACTGTGTACCCTGATCAAACTTTCTGTGCACTGATGTCATTAATTCAGAGCCATTCCTAATACTAATAACTGCATCCAAAAAATAAATCTGTGTTCCTACATTAAGGCCATCAGATTGTAGACCATATCTATTGTTGTGTAGAGACCTGACAAATTGTGTTACTAATTTCTGACCCCCATCAGCTACAAAAATTAAATCGTCAATGTACCTATAGTACCTAGTAACATGCTGACAAAAGAACTTGTTCCTGTAAATGTATTCATTCTCAAAAAGGCCCATACTTAGATTGGCACACATGGGGGCAAAAGCAGCCCCCATTACTGTGCCTTGTCTCTGCCTAAAGAGATTATTATTAAACTCAAAGAAGTTATGTGTAAGACAAAAATGTACCAATTCTGCTATATATTCTGTCACTGGTGAAATACCTAAAAAGAATCTCAAAGCCTCCATGCCAAAACTATGGCTGATATTCATATAGAGGCTTTTGACATCTAATGTGAAAAGGTACATATTGCTGTTCCATTTAATATCTTTAATCTTTTCCAGAAAATCAAATATATTGCGGATGTAAGATTGCAAAGTATATACTACAGGTGCTAAATAGCTATGTAAAAAAAGGCCTAGTTTATGGGTGAAATATTTACAACCCGAAACTATAGGCCTCCCCAGTGACCTATTTAAATTTTTATGAATCTTGGGGAGGCAATAGAAATATGCCATTTTGCATCCATCTATATTATATGACATACAAGTTTGTACCTAATCTTTTGAGTTTGTCAACCATGCCCAAGTGGGGTATTGTGTCAAATGTCTTGGCCAGGTCAAGCTAGGCAGTGTGAGCCATTTTGCCCTCATCCATTGCTTTGGTGACCTTCTCAAAGAAGTCCACCAAGCTGAGTAGGCATGATATGCCCTTGACATAACCAAACTGGGTTGGGTCCAGTGTCTGGAGGTTTACTATATCACTATTGATCATTTCCGTGATAATTCTTTCCATGGCTTTACATATAAGACTAGTGAGACTTATGGGTCTGTAGTTTCCAGGGTCTGTAGATGGCACACCCTGCTGTTCTCTAGTCATGAGACACTAAGCCTGTTTGTAGGCTATAGTTAAACAGCAATTCCAAAGGCCCTGATAGGTCATGTTTCATGCTATTTAGAAGGCATCCTGAGATATTGTCTGGGCCCATTGATGCAGTGTTCTTGGCCTTAGAGAGAGCATTAAGGACCTGTTCCCTAGTGATAGCAGGGGGAGTTATATCTGATGGTATTTCCTGAGGGAAGGTTGAGGGGGGGGGGGTAAAGTTGGAGCTGAATTTATCTGCCAGTAGGTTTTCTATATCATCTGGGTCAGTGTAGGTGGCTCCATTTACAATGAGCTGTGTACACAATTGTGTACTGCATTTGAGGTTGTGGACATGGCTAAAGAATGCCTTGTGGTTGTCCTTAGCCTGGGAGGCCAAATTCACCTCATATTTGGTTTGGGTAGACTTTATTTGCCCTCTGAGATGTTTGTTTAGTTTGATGAGAATGCTTTCATCCTGCTGAGTGCTGCACCTCCTAATTTTTGCAAGGAATTTTTTCCTTCTGTTATACAGCCAAATGATTTTGTGATTCCACCAGGGTGGCTTGTTTTTTGAGTTAGTTCTGTACTTCTTCCTAGTAGGTACAGCTGCCTCTATGCAGCTATTAACATGCTTGAAAAGGGTTTCTGTGAACAGTTCTGCATAGGCAGCAGTGGTCTCAGGGTTTATGGGGCTTGAAATGTTTCCAGGTTATCACTAATTAGCAGGAGGTATGGAGTAATTATGTAAATCAGGTTAGGCATCATTGTATATCATTCACAATGCCAGAAACATTGTAGTGCTGTTCCTAAGGAACTCCCATAACTATCGGCATATATATGCAAAGACTTCCACAGTTGAAAACAAAATACACAATTGTTTTTTTCTGGTTGCAGAGATGATGTGTTGTTTTATTGTATTATTATTTTCTTTCTGTATTTGTGGACTGGGGTAGAGCACTGGTCCAACTGAACAATTTTTAGTTTCAGCTCAGAGTTTATAACAAAGATTCAAACAAAGCAAGAAAGCATTAAAAGCATGGGAATTACACAATTACGTGCACTGTGCTTACAAATTAGTAAGACAATCTATATGAGCAAATCAATTCATGCTTCAGTCATGTTTCAGGAAATTACAATAGGCAGCATTTGTGTACTTAGAAATATAATACAGATGGATGAGAGGGATGACTGATTGGGCCATAAGGTTGGAAAGGAAGTAGTAATAGCTAAATACAGTAAGGTAAAAGTCATGCAAGAACAGAAGTAGGGCATAGAAATGGGAAAGACCCGGGGTATATACTAAGAGTTGTCACAGAAAATAAATAATTGATAGAAGAATGCATTTCCTACAAGTAAGCAAGTTTTTAACTAAGGGTAATAGTTGAGGTGAATAGGTATATAGCTGGAAGCATGCTTCTAGTGAGCAATGCAATTGGATGGGTGTTAGAAATGCCTGATTGCATCATCAGCTTGGAAATGAAGGAAATGACATACAGAAGAAGGAAAATCATGCAGGTATAAAATGCCTGATGCAGTCATCAGCTTATAAATGGAGCACATGACATAGAGAGGAACAGCAAAAGCATGCAGGTATGAAATATTGCTTCAGAGTTAAGGCAGAGTATCTTCCTATAATATTCTGCAAGAAGAGTGTTGTCACTCTACACTGCAGCTGGGAAGGAGTTGCATCTGGCTTGCTCACCATAACATGGCTGAGAGAGAGAGCATATCTGCATTTATTATAGATAACCACAGAATATTTACTAAGTACATGCAGGCAGTTGTTGTATACTGCAGTAGAGTACAATTTTATGCAATTACTGCATGACAACCACACACTGATCGCACAGTGACTATAATAATATCCCACCAATGAGAGGTAATACCAGACCTGATTTCATAATTTCCATCCATGCAAATTAGGTGTCCTTTGCATACTGTACCCATAACCACACATTCAAATGCCAGCATCAATCAAGTGGGAGGGTGGCATAATGGTTAAGATTTATCCCTTACAGACACAAGGTGCAGGGTTTGATTCTCACATGGGGTCATTGGCTAGGCTCAAAATGGCCCACAAGAGCATTTAGCCAAGTACTATCCTGTGAACCTATATCTTTCAACGTACAGACATTGAAAACAGGAACAAAGTTCCTTGAAAAGTAGCAATATCCAGCCAAAACTCTGAACATCTAATCAGCATAAAATTTGAATACCAAATAGCACATAAATCTTCCTGCTTTGAATAGGAATATGGGATACTACTCTGAAACAATGGACAGTGACACAAATGATGGAAAAATATAAACATGTTATCAAAGAGATAGTGTAAAGTCTATTGAATTATATGAACTGTGGTGCAAAATTCAGCCACACAAGGTCATTTATTTTTGCTTTTGAAAAAGGGAGATGTTAAAACATGTGCCCCTTTCTTTAAATTGTTGGTGCCACTAGTGTGTTGGTCATGTACTGTGGTTTTCTGTGTACTAGACAGCTTCAAATATCACCTGTGATGAGAAGGATTCAGAAATTTTGTGAAGGGGTAAAGCAAGTCTGAAAATAGCTACAAACCTTCAAAAATAGGCACATCATGTGCAGGGTTAAATCAGGCCTGAAAATAAGACTGTTCCTCCAAAATAGAGACAGTTGAGGGGTCTGCTGTAGGTTAAGGTTCGTCCAACCATGGACATATTCCACTCTGCATTTGAAATGTTTTGTCTTTTCTATAGCTGGCTGCACATGGTAACTTTATATATAAGCTTAGATTCTGTAACATACAGGCATATAATCTTATATATAGAAATCAGGTATATTGGAACATATATGTTTAAATATGTATATATATATATATATATATATATATATATATATATATTTTTTTTTTTTTTTTTTTTATATATATATATACATAGGTATATGTGGGCACATGAAGATATCAGGTATACCAGGCCCATTGGCACTAGATGGCTTTTTCTTAGTTCCTTGGCACAATATCCAGCATAGCTATGTTGCAGCACCTTTGTGTATGATTCAATAAACAAAGTGTATTCCTCATGCATGCCATTTCATTAGCATGATTCTCTTTGATGAATTTTAGTACTGATAGGACCACATACAGAACCCATTCTGCAACTTGCAGTAGTATGACTGTACACAATGTTTGTGGACCCAGCTTTCTATTAATTAATCATTATCATGATACTGTTTGCAAGCTATCTTATTCATGACAGGGACTAAAAACATTCTACTGTTTATGTTTCTGTGTAGTTTTGTCAGGCAAAGCTTGTGTTATAACAGTGCCGTAACTCATTATGTGCACTATAGTAGATGGTATGTAGAAAATGGCTTGAAATGGTCAATTTATGATCAGAGTTTGGAAGGTGCACTAAATTAAAATGAATCAGTCAGAGTGACAAAAAGGAATGCCAGGACGTAGCTCTTATTTTCAGACAATAACATGATTGGGGTGGAGAGGTGTTCTTCTGCAGGGGAGAGGTCAAGTAGGTATCAAAACAAGACTGTGAACCATTTTGCTTATTAAAAATGCAAGCTCTTTCTTATGCTATATGTAAAATACTGGTGAGTTGTTCACTTACCTGTGTCCTAAACCCAGTAAATGGCACAAGCAGAATGGGTACCCTAGTACCATGAATCATTATATAAATGTGCACCAGCTCCATTGGTATAGAGGGATATAACCATAGCCATGGCTATTACACAGGGCAACCTGAGTCCAGTTAGTGGCTTAAACATATGTTGGAGATGGCAGATAAATGAAGGGCCTTTGCCAATTCACCACTCTTTGGGAGGAAGAATGAGTTGTGAGTCCATGTGTTGCACCAAATCCTATAGCCAAAGAAAGATGTGTGCATGGGTATCGGATAGTAGAGGCTGGCACGTTTGCAAGATTACACTGTTCATGGAGATGCATTGTAATCCTGTGCCACACCAATTGTACATGAATGCTTACCAGGCATGTCCAGAAATCTGGGGCTAAAACTAAACAAGCTATCTTGTCTCTGTTAATAGCATGGCTTCTTCCTGGTCCACTTCTCCTGCATGAGCTCATTTACAGTGTGAAGTGGGGATGGCAACTCTGTACCAGCAGGGATAAAAAATAAGGGGTCTGACATTAATCAGCACTGGGTATGACACATGAAATATCTTTAAAAAAGTATTTATCATTGCTGAATGTTGTCTTATCCTAGGGATGAATAGAGATTAAAGATATGCAGTCAATAAAATTATGCATTTTCTAGTACCTGTATTTAGCAGCACAATGAATACCATATGTACACATGAATGATAAAAAAACTGAATGAAGATAATACAAATCTAGTGTAATATAAGATTTTGTTTGGCTTCCCTATGTCTAAGTTACCAGACTTCTAGTTTTATTTTGAAAATCTGTGGCTTAAACACAGTAAAGAAATGCCAAAATAAACATTTATGCATGAAACTGACTCTGTACCCCTTCTAAAAGTGCTTTATTATTTTTTAGTCTTTATCAGAAATTTATTGTTTATTGCTATAATCAAATTCAAATAGTTTTGTAAATAAGTTAGCCAATATTCCCTTAATGTGATTTAGATATATATATCAGTGTTTTGCTTTTCACTTTATTTTACAATATTATTTTTCCATTATTGTAATTTGTGGTTGAGTTTTATAAATAAATCACAACGTCTGCTCCCTGACTCCTTCACATGTTTAGATGGCTAGAAAATATTTTAGAAGATTTAACAAATATCTTGACATTTTCAGTGCAGCATTTAATAAGCCATTATTTTGTTTTGTGCTCTTACCTGTTCAATATATAAAATTAAACTTAAACTCATTGATCTTTTCCTTTCATTAAAATATTTATACTGCAGCCCCACAGTTTTTGTTAAATCTGAGTAACCCACATACTGTTTTTTATAGCCTTATTCTTAAATCACTAACATGATTAACCATGCATTATCCGATATGTAAATTATGCCTAAACATTTATAGTATTTTCATTGGTTGAGTCTTTTTTCTTTGATCATTATATTATATTTTATTGCTGTACTTTTAAAGGATGCTAATACGTTTGCTGTGGCTATATTATATTCTGATTAAGTTGTTAAATGCAGAGTTAATAAAAATAGGTCATCAGTATATCCTACAAATAAGGTGTTTATTTTCCTGTTGTTGGCATGTACTCCTTTTTTGTCACAACCGTTTTCTATTATTTCATCTCTCTCAATTTTGAAAAGTCATAGAGTTAGGCTACAACCCTGTTTTATACATTTTTTTTATGGAAAACCAACATATATGCTCCTGTTCAGAGGTCACTTTTATTTTAGATTTATCATTATATAACTCCATTATAATTTTAGTAGATTGTTTTCAGTTTTCTTTCTTAACATCAATGTCCATATTTTTTTCTTTATAAATTATCAAAGGTTTATTCCTAATAAACTAAATAATTTTGCTTCCCATAAAGTGTGCATTGTTCTATTATGTACACTATAGGAAATTCTTCTTCACATGTGCTTTACTTCTAAAGTTAGTAAATTGCTTATTTGACTGAAACACCCTTGAAGCTCTGCTACAAAATCTCACTTTATGGTTTGGTCAGGAATATGGGCATTTACATTTTCACAAAAGCAGCTGTCACTCTCCTACATTGGACACAATAGAAGAGTCTTCGTCAGTTCTGTTGAAGCAGCTTTATTATATACATACACATCACGATAGAAGTTTACTGACTTTAACTTAAGTAACTTATAGACAAACTAAATACTGCAATCATACATGCTCACTCTTTGGCTGCACTCTCAAAATGGTACTGGGAATAACAAGTGCCTGGTGTTTATATGTGCATGCTCAGTCCCTGATTTACTTCTTAAAGACACAGCACATACACTCTGATCTACATCCTCCCTCTTTGAGAAACAGATCATATGTTATGAATCTATTTGGCATGCAGATATCACAAGTAGTTCTTTGCCATGCAATTATGCAAGACTAGGTACAGATGTACAATTATGCCCATGTTGCTGCATATATCGCACTGGGCCTAAATATTTGACTATACCGTGTGATATAAAAACTGGGAATTAGGTTTAGCAACTGGAGCTGTCTCTACAGAATGTTCAACTATGGAAGTATTTGGACCATTTTCAGGAATGGAAGTAGAGGTTGAAACATACTCTGGGATGGGAACAACATCTGGCTCGCTCTGAGATCTACAGTCTGTATCACAGGAACAATGCTGCAATGTTGATTCTGGTACAGGAAGAAGATGCCTGGAATTTCTTTTGTACTCCATACCCTCAGATTCAACAAGGTAGGATCTTGGTTTGGCACATATGCCTGTAACTTGACTAATCCGGTGAAAACCTTTCACCATTTGTATTCACACTGTCTCTCCTCTCCTCAACGGACAAAGAAATATGCTTGATTTATCATAAATGGACTTCTGGATAGAATGCTTCTTGAATAATTGAGCCTTGATGGTTTTGTTGTTCTTATCTTTAGGCCTCAATAAACTGGAGCTAATAGTTAGCATCATTCTGGTTTGCCTGGATAGAAGTCTTTGAGCAGGTGAGCCAAGTATATCATAACAGGATATGTTTCTGAGATTAAGTAAATTCAAAAAGACATTGGTATTGTCACACTTTGACCTTTCAAGTAATTGCTTTGCACTCTGTACTGCACGTTCAGCTAGTCGATTTGACTGTAGATATTCTGGACTACTAGTAACATGTACAAAGTCCCATTCTCTTGCAAATTTCTGAAACAACTGGCTAGTAAATTGAGTACCATTGTCAGAAATAACTTTTGTGTGGACTACCATGGACTGAGAAATGACATTTCAACTTAGTAATAACAGTAGTGGATTGTAGGTTACATAGTAAGTCAATCTCAAACCAATTTGAATAAGAGTCTACCAATACTAAATAGTGTCAACTGTTCCACTCGAAGATATAGAAGCTACTGTTGGCCAAGGTAGTTCAGGAACATGACTTAGCCGAAGTGATTCTCTGCAAATATGGTCTGGTACTATTGCATACTGAACAAGAAGAAAATACATTATTAATGTCTTTCAGTAATTAAGGCCAAAATACTAGTTCTCTTGCTCTTCTCTTAGTGGATGCAGAACCTGGATGACCACAATGCAAAATATGACTATATTCTTGTTATAAGGAAGCAGGAACAGCAATTTTAGGACCTTTGAAAATAACATTATCTTCCATCAACATTTCATCTCCGTAAGGAAAATAGGTTTGTACTTCAGGTGGTACACTAGATTGCTTTGACGGCCATCCCACATTAATGTAGTGATTGTGCTTTTGCAAAATTGGATCAGTCTTTGTGGGATCTCTCAACTCATCAAGCCTAGTGGTAGAAAATGTATGCACTGCCATCATGTCAAAGTCAAAATTCCCTGTGTTAAGCTGTTCCATCATATTTCTGGGCAATCTGGATAAGGCATCAGCCAGACAGAGTAATTTACCTTTTGTATAGACCATTTTGAAGTTGTACTTTTGCAATCTGAGTATCATTCTTTGCATTCTCGCTGGAGTGGAATGCGTAGGCTTCTTTAGAATAGTAACTACAGGTTGGTGGTCAGTTTCAATCTGAAAAGCTCTACCATAAATATAATCATGAAACTTGGAACATGCAAATACTATTGCCAAAAGTTCTTTCTTAATTTGAGCATATTGCATTTCAGTTTGGGTAAGTGTTCTAGATGCATAAGCTACTGGTCTGCCCTCTTGAAGTATAACTGTGCCAAGACCAAAGTTTGAAGCATCACATTAAAGAGTAACTGGTTTATTCACATCATAGTATCTTAATGCACGTGGGGTGACAATTTTCTGCTTAAAGTTTTCAAATGTCTTATGGTGTTGTTCTAACCATGACCATGCAACATTTTTGCATGTCAGCTCTCTTAAAGGTGCTGTCAACTCACCGAAGTCTGGTATAAACTTGCCTAAATAGTTGGCCATGCTGAGGAAACACTGCAGAGCTTGAATATTGTCTGCTGGTGACATCTCAAGAATAGCTGCCTGATTGGTCGGGTCTGATCTCAAGCCAGTACTGGTAAATAAATGACCTATATATGTAACTACTGGTAGTCTGAATTTGCATTTCAGAGGACTGAGCTTCAAGTTTATTTCACATGTTCTGTCTAAAACTCTCTTTAGGATTATGTCATACTCTGCTTCACCATTACCGCCAACCAGTAAATCATCTACTATTATGGCACAAGGATAACCCAAAAACATTTCCTCCATTGCACATTGGAAGACTTCACTTGCAGAATTTATTCCAAATGGCATCCTTAGGAATCTGAGTATCTGTGATCAAGCATCACTTGCCAAAATTAACTTTTTACATCCAAAACAGAAATAATAGTGGCATGAGATATTAGATTTGTGAACTCTTCAACTGTACGCATTGGATGATGCAGTCTCTTCAATGCTTTGTTCAAATCTGTTGGGTCAATACATATTCTGATTTTGTCTGAGCCTTCTTTGTGAGCTGCTACCATGGACAACACCCATTCAGTTGGTTCTGTAACTGGACACATTACACCTTGCTGTACCATTCTATCCAGCTGAGCCTTAACTTTGTCCTGCATAGCTATCAGAATTCTTGTTGCTGTTCTGATTGCTGGAATGACCTCTGGATCTAACTTCATAGAATACACAGCTGGAAGTTTACCCAACTTGTCATAGAAAACATCAGCATACTCTGAGAAAATGGCTTCAGAAAAATTGGAACTAGAAGATACACTTACGTGATGAACTTCTTTGGTAAAAGAAAGCAGATTCATTCTCAAACTATCTGTGAGACCTAATAAAGACTGTACTGGTCTTCGAACTACACAGAATAACAAGTTGTAACAGCTCTTGGCCAAATAACATGAAAGCATCACTGAGCCTTGGGTTTGAATTTCTTCACCTCCATAAGCAACAAGTTTGGGATTACTGGCCACATTGAGTTGCTCATTAGTTCTCACTTTTAGCAAATGTGTCTGCTGACATAATATTACACTCTGAACAAGTGTCTACTTTAAGCTCGCTCTGTGGATTTACCATTGATCCAGACTGTACAAAACACTTCATTCTTTGCCAATAAATTCACTGCATCAACTATCTCACCAGTTACTGATACACCATTTACATAGAAAGCAGAATTGTGGTCTGCCTGATCGACTTGTTTTTTTTTGTGTGACCTTTCTTTACAACAGTGTGGGGTTTACTTGATTTGCAAAACTTTTGAAAGTGGTTCCATTTTTTACACTTGTGACATTGCTGACCAAACGCTAAGCATTTCTTTCTTTTAGACTCATGATTGGCACCACAATTGCGACAGTTAGCAATAAAGCTGGACTTGTGATTTGCTGATTCATGCTTGTACTGCACTGAGCATGCTGCTTTATCTGAATTAGTCTTAGAACTTGCTGAAAAGCTACATGGTTTCCCTGGTAAGCCAGCAGGGGCTGTGGCTGCCATGTGCTTAGGCCTGATTCTGTTTGCCATGTGTTGCATGCTGTCTACATTTGTTCTGGAGCCTGCTGAAGCCATGCTCTTGTCACTTGCAAGCATACTTGTGTGTTTTTCTGTCATCTCATGGATTTGGCAAATCTCAAAGGCTTTACTCAATGTTAAATTACTATCACGAAGCAAAATCTTTCTCACAGCAGCACTATTAATACTGCACACGAGCCTGTCCTTTATTAACTCCTCTTTAAGTCACCAAACTGACTGGCTTTGTTTCTCAAGTCAGTTATATAAGCTGCAGAAGTTTCCCCTGGTTTCTGATCTGTCGTGTAAAACAAATGCCTCTCTAATGTAATATTTGTCTGGGGGTTACACATTCCTCTAAACTTGCGCTTCCAACACTTGGAGCCTTCCCCTGATTCAGCCTGTATAACAATACGATGAGTTTCACCTTCTCCCTCATACACTGCTGGTGCGAACACAAATGAACACTCTCTTTCTATGGCCTCTGACCCAGCTAGGTTTAGCAAAATGAATGCCTTAGTGCATGCATCTTTATCTGAATAAGCTACTTGTATAAAAATATTGCACTCCAGCAAAAATATTTTCCAATTCTCTGCAATGAGAGAGATCTTTTGGCTTTTTCTCAGTAAGGGGTCGCCACAGTGGAACTCCGGTCCACTAATGATTGGCAGCAGATTTTTATGAAATGCCAAGGTGCCAGCTCGATTCCCAACCTTCAACGAAGGCACGCCCATTTATGCATGTATGTCTTTCGAACGCTACCCAACTGCAGGGAGGACATGCAGACTCCACACAGAAGGCACTCCCAAGCCAAGCCAAGAATCGAACGGGAGAACCTCTTGCTGTGAGGTAACAACGCTACCTCCATACCATTGCGGAAGATCCCCACAAGTGGTAAGGGCTTTCAGAATCTGTCTGCCATATTAACACAAACCAGTGAAGGGTTTTGCAAATAAGCACAAACACATACACATACACATACAGTATGCCAGAAATCTATGCCACTACTTGCAACTTTGCCCCATAGCACAATAAGCTTCTGTGTAACTGAACTTTGCAAAATAAGTGTCTCGGGCACTGTAATATTCTTGAAATTACTGTACTGCAAGAAATCACCTCTTATTAGTATAAGAAACATATCAAATAAATGCACAATGTGAATGAATTGGTCAAGTGGAGCTCTGAATCAATAACATATCGAATAAATTGCACTTTGCAAATAAACTGTACACAGCACACTGAAATTTCCCCAAAATGGCGGTACCTTGCTAGGAAATTCTTTGCAGTTCAAGAACACTCTGTAATGGCGGCACTTTGCTAATAGACACACCCAGCACAAGAAACATTTTGAAATGGCTATACTTTCACTGCACTTCATGAAATAGTTGCACTTTACACACAAATAAACTCTTCAGAATACATGCACAGTAATAAGCACACACTGTAAGCCCTTTTACACACTTTGAGACACTTTGAATAACTCTAGTTATGCCCTTAATACAATACAAAGTCATAGTTATGCCAAAACACAGCACTTTGCCAAAAAAACATGCATTTACCTTGCTTTATTTACACTCAATGTGCCCTTTTTGCCCTTATTATATTAGTTTTGCTCGTTAATCTCTTTTCATGCCCGTTGTACTTTTCTTATGCTCGTTTTTCTCTAAACATACTTGTTTTGCTTTTCTGATAATTGTTTCAGCAAATATCTTTATTTTAAACATTGCCCTTAGTTAATAAACCCTTTGTGCCTTCCACTTGCTTAATAATGAAGTTTGTGCCCTTGTAATGTTCTGTTTTATCTTTTTTATAAAATAAATAGTTTGTGCATATTCTGATTAGCTTTGTTTATTTTCTGGCTCTTTTTTGTGTTTGTTTCTCTTAGTTTACCTTCACTGTTATCTCTGCACCTCATGGCTCCAAATATCAATTTCTGCAATCTCGGTTCTGACACCATGTCACTCTCCGACTTTGGACACAATAGAAGAGCCTTCGTGGGTTCTGTTCAAGCAGCTTTATTTTATACAAACACATCACAACTGAAGTTTACTGACTTTAACTTAAGTAACTTATATACAAATTAACTACTGCAGTCATACATGCTCACTCTCTGGCTGCAATCTTAAAATGGCACTGGTAATAGCACGTGCCTGGTATTTATATGTGCATGTTCAGTCCTTGATATGCTTCTTAAAGATACATAAAGGCACATACACTCTTATTTACAGTAGCCAATAAAATATTGGTCTATACATGCTTGTAGCTTGACTGTGTCTCTGTTTATATATTGAGATTGATGCTGATGTACCTAACCTACTAAAATACAATCAACTTCTCCTCACCCATCCACTGCTATACCAACCAAATAAAATACCTGCCCTCTCTGGTCTGCTCACCTTCTATAATACTGCATGTCAACTAAGATCTTCCAACACTGCCCTACTGACTGTTATCAATTGTATACATAGCTCAGGTCAATTTCTTTATTACTATGCAGTTGCTAAGGCCTGGAACTCTCTACCCCCTGACATTAGATGTCTAAACAGTAAACATACTTTTAAATCCCTACTAAAAGATCTCCTATTCAAAACTTGGATATGTTCCTGTACAGAACCAGACTAATTTCACCTGTTCCTGACTTTCAACATCCCTAGATCACAGGTGTACTGTGTAGTTTCACTTAGTGCATAGTACTGTGAACCAGGTGTTTAGGCCACCTTCATAGTTATGATTTTTAGTTTATGACCCTGTTTGTCTATGGAAATTTCTTTTTGAATTTATGTTCAGCAACTGTATATTTGTTGTATAATACCTTGTTTAATTGTTTCTCAGTATTCTAACCACTGTATGCTGCATCAATTGTAAAACTCCGATTTTTACTCATTTTATATGTTTTATGCTCTTTGTACAAAATAGCTATGTTTATATAATTTTTTAAATTATTTTTATTATTTTTTATAATCTTTTACTATGTAATTGGAGCTTTTCTCTCTGGGCCTCCAATGAAAACGGTCACCTTGTGTCCAGATGGACTAACCCGGTAAACAAATGGCAAATAAATAAAATAAAATAAAATGTTACTTTCTGATATGAGTTTGGAAATTTTAGTTTTAGTACATGATCTTTAAATTGGTGGAGTAATATTTTTCCTATTCTTTTTGTCTACTTTATATATAGCTTCTTCACATTTTTATCAAGACCTGGAGCTTCTGCTGTTTTAACCCTGATCCACATTATCCAGACTTCATTTTATTCCATTTGTCATCAGTTAAGCCTTTCACAAGTTTTCTTTTACTCTTCTTTCCACTTAGTTCTGCATTGTTTGGGAAGTGTTTTCCACTCTTTTTGTATCTGCACTGCTAATCATACAAAAAGCATCCATGTGTATGTGTCTATTTGCATGTGCATAAGGAATGTACTTCATTCATTCATGCTGACACAAAATATTAGTGAGGGGTGAAGAAAAAGAATACCTGATGGATTTTAAAGGAAATTCAGTTTACTTTAGAAAACTATATTTTCACTTAAGTGTCAGGGGCAAATAGTTCAGTTACATGTCTTTTGTTGAATTATCATATTGTATAAGAGCAGAACACAACAGCTGCATATACATTGCATTCCCCACGACAGAGGCATTGAGGGCTAAAGCCCATGACTATGGCCCAGATGACCAAGATTCATTTAGCAGGTCAGGCACTTGATGACACAGGTGGAAGGATGAGTGTGACTGTCATGAAAGGGTGGGGAAAAGGTCCTAGGCAGCTCATGGCACTGTTTTTGATTTGAACTGCTGTCAGATTGAAATATGTGGGGGCTATTGAAGAGGTAATATGGGCATATGCACCCATGCTGGTGATTGTAGCCTTTGTTAGCTGGTTAAAGGGAGTGCATGTAAGCTGATAGACAGGCATAGCTGGTCATTAAGATGACAAAGGTGTCATACAGAAGACCTCTCACTACAAAAATGCTGGCCTGAACCATGATACCTCAAGATAGCTTTTGTTTTACTGGATCTAAGGGGATGAACAGGCTCAATTCTGACAGAAGGTATTTTGATGGTCAGCAGGCAGGGGGGGAAGACAACCAAGTAAAAAAGCATAAACATTCGATTCAGCTAAGAATGTCAGACAATGCCAATGAAGACATCTGGAATAAGGAAAATGTATAGTTATAGTCATACCTATTCATCTATGCATGTTGTAGGTCACTTTGTCAAACCAGACATAAAAGAGAGAGATAGAATGGGTGAATGAAGGAACAAAAAACAGAAGGAAAACAAACAGCTAAGCAAAGATATGCAATTGTTACAAGTAGAAAGGTGCCATGGCAGTGTTAAGCACTATATCTGAAGGCAATAGTCAGCAGATGAGGTGACATGGAAATAAGGATTTATCCTTGAGCTATTTCATCTACAGGCAGCAGATTCTTTAAGTGGTATTTCAGATAAAATATGAAAATAATGTAATGCAACAGTGCAAAGATAGAAAGATACAGGATTGTTGGCAGGTTTCTTTTAATAAAGATAAGAGCCTAATGTGCAAAATTCAGTCACTCTTGCTATTTAAATGAGCACTCCATGGCAGGATTCCACTTGCAAGGGCATTTCAAATTAAACTGCTGAATACAAGTAAATACAATAATTATATATAACATCTGCAAACTGAAGTACAAGAGTGCATGTGCAATTGTTTAGACACTTTAAAAATATCAAGCCACTGCACACTTACATTACCCAAGTCAAAGTTAATTTGTATGGGTGAACAGCACCAACAGGCTGCAAATCAGTGCATGAAGTAAAGTGACCTTAGAAATGGCCAACACAGCACCTAGGGTTAGGTAGGGTTCTTCTATAATTCTTTCCATTTTTTATTCACAGGTTTATAGATTTTCAGAATATAGAGACCAAGAAGCATCAGTGGAACAGTAACAGCTATGAAGTATTTTAAAGGTTTTGATTATTACCATCTAAGTTGCATCATTTCTAAATGTAGATGATAATCAACAACATGCCTAGAGCCTGACGTGTTGAACAACAAGGTCAGTATACATAGTCAGTTATGCAAATGCGCTGAGGCTATCTGCGATGTTCATGGTTGAGCGCAGCTGAGCTGTGATTCAGAGGCCAAATGCACAATTGGTGGCACAGTGGCTCACAGAAAGAGGTATCCCA
>NC_056730.1:495231812-495389312 GCF_019279795.1 Protopterus annectens | reverse complement strand
ATCCCCTACCCCTCTCCCTCACCCTATCTGCCTCTAACATTTACCTCAAACAACTACTCCTTCTTGTATATCCCTCTTCTCACACTAGTACCACTCACCTAATCTACTACCCACTATGCTATTCCACTCCCTTCTTCTGACACTACTAGCTACCTCCACTCTTACAATTTTATACAACCTCACCTCCTACACCTTTCCCCTTGAATCCTTCTCTCACCCACCTGCTTCAACTTGTCCACCCACCCTCATGCAACTACCTCACTCATTCCTAAACTCAGTGCCCTGCACTGGTTGCATTACCTTTACTCCACACATAAAACACAGTTCAAGAAAAACAACTCACAATAAAGGAAAACCCAAGTGCCTCATACTCATTGTTCCCAAACCTCACACAATTCCTTCTCTCCTCTCGCTCTTGCTGTTAGGTGACATACACCCCAACCCTGGCCCAGCTCAACCTGCTTCTTCAGTTTTTACCCTCAAACATGCCACCACCCCTAACCATAATATCCCACCAAAACACATATCCTTTTACTCTATCAACCTGAGAAGCATAGCAAATAAAATTACTGACTTCCATTCCTGAATCTCACACCACTCTCCAGATATAATAACCCTTAGTGAGACTTGGTTAAAACATCACATCCCCAATAGGGACATACTCCATCCTGGTTATAACATCCTTCGACTAGACAGAACAAAAAGAAAAGGAGGTGGTGTTGCAATCCTTTACAGAGATAACCTCACACTTACTCTGAAATTAGAATTGATCAATTAAGGACTCATACATAAGATAGAAGAGGTCACTTAAGGTTAATCATTTGTGAACTGAGGGGGTGGAGCTAGGAACTAAACCATCTATTTAAGGGGTAAAATAAAACATTTCAGAGCTTTATTAGAAAGGCTCACCAATACTCTAATACACTTTGCTGTGAAAGAAAGGTTAGTTTGCTTTTTATTTGTTGCATTTTGTATTAGTTTATTGCCTTTTTATATTTTGAATACTATGATTTGTTTTCTTTACCTTGTGTTTCACTTGTATTCTGCTTTTAACTGCATATTAAAACTTCAAAAGAGACCACAGCTCTGTCTCTTGTGAGTCAGGCAGAATTTTTTTCCCACCCGCTCAGCCTGTTACTATTCTGCTCTTAAATACCACTGTCTTTCTAGTTGCCTGCCTCTTATGTTAATTTGACCATATATCTCATTTCCTCTCTGCTTTCACTGACTTGTGTGAGTAAGCAAAAAATTATCATTTTGTGAAATCAATCCTCTTCAACTATTTAAATTTATTGGCCATCCTACTGTATTCCACAGTACCAGAATACAAAAGTGATCACCCCCTTTGAATCTATCTTGCTGTTTTAAAAATAGTGACTCTCCACTAAAACTTAACTTTTTAGACAGGTAAATCTTAAGTCACATACTTTCACACCTAACTTCTCTAGTGCACACTGCACTGTTTAGGATAAACCATTTTTTTCATCTTACCTTTAAGCATCCCTGTGACTAACACTTGCTCTAATACCTGTTGGAAAGCACTAGGAAGCCTTAAACTGATACAAACACTCAACTCTCTTTATTAATAAGGAGAAATTATTTATAATTAATTAAGGAGCAATTAATCATAGGCACTAAACAGCCTATAATTGCAAAGTACCTTGCTAAGAGAAGGAAAAACAGCTCCTGTACTTCTAAATCTATACTTTTGTACCATTACATGGGGTGGTGAAAGCCACATACACTATGGCTAGGCTTATAAATGCCCTAGGGCAGATAGCCTAGTACTAAACTATGAAACTATACCCCGGGGGTCATCTCTGTGTCACTACTAGACAGAGGCACAGTAAACTAAATCTATACTTTTGTACCATTACATGGGGTGGCGAAAGCCACATACACTATGGCTAGGCTTATAAATGCCCTAGGGCAGATAGCCTAGTACTAAACTATGAAACTATGAAACTATGAAAAAAAGCACAAAACAAGGCATGTTCAAGGGTCAACTTCTGGTGATTTCTCCTGTCCACCTAGTGAATCTGGGCATACTGGGGCAATGCAGCAATTTCCTTATTTACACAGACAACCCTCTTCTCCTACTATCCATCACTATAATCTGTGAAAGATGTACTTACATAGCCAAACTGGAAGCAAAGCTGTCTCCACCCAAGATTGTGCTAGACAGTCAAGAGGAGAAGGTTAACACCTGCACTACACCTCAAGCAACACATAGCCCTTCTAAACTCACACCAGCAACACCCACTGATAGCAACACTAAATCCACATATGCGAAGGCCTTTAACTGTAACCTGCTCAAGCAACAAGGACCTCCGAAGCTGAAACGCAAACAAACACCAATCACAACCAAAGTGTCACATATCTCACAACACCAGTGTGCCACCCAGCAACAGCCACTAAGGCAAGACAATGTACCTAACACTTTAGTCATAGGTGACTCTAAAGTCAGGCACACTGATGTCCCACTCACCAGGCTGAACAAGGAGAAAATTACAGTCAGCTGCCTGTCGGGTGCCAGGATCCACCACATAACGCATGCACTCAAGTCACTCCACAACAAACACAAATATGTCATTGTCCATGTTGGTGCGAATGACCTGAGATGTACCTCCCTGGACTACATGAAAAGAGACAAGGAGGAGCTCTCCGATCTTGTAGGCCAGGCATGTATGACCCTAGCCCTTAGTAGCATCCTACCATCACCCAGAATGATACCACAGTACAAGGACAAAATGATTGACTTCAACAATTGGCTAAGCTTCTGGTGTCATTCTAAGAGAATCCAGTATCTGTCTGCCTGGGATGACATGATCGACAGACCACGATGCTTTGCCAGAGATGGCCTGCACCTGTCGCACTTGGGATTCTGAATACTGGCAAAGGCTCTTGCCACCCCTATAGTGCCTTTTTTTGGCAAGGTTCAAATGACAAATTCACCACCGTAACAGGTACAAGCAAGCAAAATCTGAGGGTAATGCTACTCAATGCTAGAAGTCTAAAACTCAAAATGCACTCACTTGAGGCACTCCTTAAAATGGAGAACACTGACATCTGTGCAGTGATATAGACCTGGTTCAAAGCTCCAGAGAGCACCCCTGGATTACCAGGCTATAATTCATACCACACCTTTCTGCCACCTAACCCAGACCAAAACACTAAAGGTGGAGGCGTGTCCATATTCATTCAGGATATCCACACCTCCAAGCTAGTTGCTTAGCATAATGCATCTGAGATTATCCAAGTTCAACTAACTCTGGGCAAGACTGCAATCCAGATTGTAGCTTGCTACAGACCCCCCCACACCATGCCCCAGGATTCCCACTCCTCTTTTCTTGATACAATGGAAAATATTTGAGTACAACCCAACACCCTAATAATGGGTGATTTTAACTACCCCACCATTAACTGTAAAAACTACTAATGTACCAACTCTTTTGCTCGATGTTTTCTGGAATTCATCAATTCCAATGCCTTGGATCAACTTATCCACACCCCCACCAGGGGCAGCAATATCCTAGAACTGGTCATCACCAACATGGGTGACCGGTGTTCCACACCAGAGGTCAATTGCTCATTGGTCAGATCCGACCACAAGCTAATCACCCTAGACATCCACATCCCGCTCCCACCCCCCATTAGGGAAACAACTGTAAAAAAAATTCTCCAAAGACAACTTCATGCTTCTTAAGATAGAAGTGGCAAACTTCATGATACCCATGCAGATGGACAATAGAGGTACAACTGCTGAATCCTACACAAATGCACTTTATGAGCACTTACATAAGTGCATGGATCGTGCTATCCCTAACAGGACCAAGATGCTATCCTCCAAAAAAGGAAGCCAATCTGGTGGTCTTCTGCCATAAACAAACTCTACAACAGAAGAAAGAAACAGTTACAAAAAAGAGTAAAATCCCATGATTGGAGGAACTCCCTGGTCAGCCTCAGTAAGAAGCTGAGATCCCTCATAAAATCCTCCAAAGCTAGTTATGAAAACAAAATCACCACTGATTCTAAAGACAACCACAAAGCATTCTATAGCTATGTCAAGAATATCAATGGCAACACTCAGATATGCTCTGAGTTACAGCACAATGACACTAAATAAACAGAACCAACTGATATTGCCAAAATCCTGGCAGATAGGTTCAGTGCTAACTTTACCCCCTCTCACCCCCTAAATGGCCCATCTCTATACCAGAAGAATGCAAAGTTCCTGTAATCACGGCTACACAGGCAAAAACCTCACTCTCCAAAGCCAAGAACACAGCATCCATGGGACATGACAACATTCTTCTACATGAACTACAGAATGAACTGGCACTCCACCTAAGTACCATGTTCAGTCATAGTCTCACCTCAGACGTTGTGCCCATTGAATGGTGCACTGTGACGGTTATCCCACTTCACAAAGGGGGAGCCAAGACAGATCCAGGGAACTACTGCCCCATTAGCCTGATGAGCCTGGGCTGCAAGGCCATGGAACGTATCATGATGGAACTCATAAACAAAGACATTGGAGAGCTCCAAACACTGGAGCCCACATAGTTCGGGTTTGTAAAAGGCAGATCATGTCTCCTAAACTTGATAGACTTCTCTGAAGCATTCACTAAAGCCATAGATGAGGGTAAGGTGGTTCACACAGCCTATCTAGATCTTGCCAAGGTGTTCAACACCATCCCCCACTCTGGAATTATAGATAACCTCACTAAACTAGGTATAAATCCCTATGTCACAAGATGGGTTGCCAACTGGCTTACTGATAGAACTCACACTGTGAAAGTAGCAGACTCCAAATCCAACTTCAGACCAGTGACAAGTGTAGTATCACAGGTTTCAGTCCTGGGTCCTCTCCTGTTTGGTATCTACTTCTCTGAAGTACAGGCTAATACAGAAAGTCTTTGGCTAACTAAGTTCGCAGATGACTGCAAGCTAGGAGTCATAATCAAAACTCATAACGATGTTGACATCCTACAAAAGAGCCTCACTGAGACAGATGCCTGGTGTCAAAGCCATGGCCTCAAACTCAATGCCAAAAAGTGCATTGTCATCCCCTTTGGTAAAACCTCTGTACCCATTAACTACCACATAGGCAGAAGTCTACTTAACACTGAAAGTGTGATAAGAGACCTTGGACAAAGGTGGAAAGTAGTCTCTCCTTTGATAATCACATCGCCACAGTGGTCAGGAAATACTTCTACATGGAACACCTCATCACAAAAGGTTTCTCATCCAGAAAAAAAGAGGTCATTGTTCTCCTCTACTTATCACTCTTTAGACCCATTATAGAGTACAACGCCCCTTTTGGTATGTACCTCACAAGACATCTACAACAACCAGAAAGGCCGCAGCAATTCCTCACAAAGAGGATTACTGGCCTCAAACAGATGCCCTACGCAGACCGTCTCAAAAAACTCCAGCTTTACTCCATCACATATCGCCTACTCAGAGGCGATCCCTACCTAACATACAAAGCTATATCAAATCCAGACCTGTTGGACATGCTCCACTAAAAGAAATCCAAACCCCACTGAGCTAGACGCTCTAGGCACCTAAACTTTGTCACCACAATAAACAGAACATGCTGGAGGGATAGATTCCTGTCCCATCCTGTCCCAGAGACTTTCCATACTCTGGAACAGACTACCTATCTATGTCAAACTCAGCTCCTCATTAGCACTCTTCAAGAAAAATCTTGATGATTGGATGGGAAATAGAAAATTCACCCTGGGGATCACTTCTGTAGCTCTGCTTGACTGGGGCACAGGAATTTTTTTTTTTGGGTGGCAAAAGCCAGGGTACCTTTTTGGCTAGGCTTGTATAGACCCTAGGACCAATAGCCTAGTACCTACCTATGAACCTATAGGAAGTAAAATAACACCAGATGTAAAAAGGTGGCTGTATGTTAATCACCAGAATAGTTTTAAATTACTTTTTTTCATTGGCACATTAAAATTTTATTGGGAGTCATGTACTATGTTATAAAGTGCCATTTTGTAACAGCTGGTTTCTAATCTATCTGCAGATGTATTGTGCAAGAAGTAAGGAAAACAAAAAAAAGACTGCTGTTAAAGTAATCAGTAAAAGACGTGAAGACTATACATTATTTTGAAGATCATTTGTTCTATGGACATGCTGGTCACTGTACTGCACTATTATTTTAAATTATTTTCATAAAATGTAAAAAAATCATGTTGCTGTTTTGCTGTTCAAAACATTTATCCATAAACACTACTACGATTGTTTTGAGCTGAATGCATTCTTGCTTGCCTTGCTATATAAAGTACTTCTTTGCCATTTTAAAATTATGCAGAATGCAGTTACTCTCTTTAGACTGCAGCCATACAGCTATGTATCCATCACTTTAATGGTAATATTTAACCAAGTAAGGTCATAGAGCTGACTAATTCTTTGATATTATATTTCAGCTGCTCCCATGCTCATTCACAAAGGGAGCATGTCAGTGGATTGACAACCATTTAAGTAACTTCTGATCAATGAAACAAAAACGACCAACACAATTTTGCTGACAGTGGAGTTTTCTTTTTTCTCCACTAGTGATTGACTTCAGAGTAGGTGTACATAACTTTGCGGGAAGGTGCAAGGGATCTTGCCCCCTTGCAAAAATAACTTACATCCAAGGTTTGCTAAAAATTGTTTTGCCCATTTTTTTTTTGATGATTCATCACTCGCTCAAGGAGTTGTCAGTCTAGTGACATGAATCCTTCACAAATGCAATTATTTTAAAACAAAATGTGTTCTTAATAGGGCAGGTGTCATGCTCTACAAGGGCATGTAATTTTGAAAACAAACTTTATACATTACAAATATATGTTCTTAATGGTTCATAATAGCATTTATAAATGTAGTGGGATCCACTGTATATAATGCTTGCCATACATTTATTCTAAATATTTAAAAAATATTTTTTTCAACAGTTCAGAAAATTCAACATTACAAAAAATATCACATTGTTGGTTCATTTTACTAAAAAGAAATAATTATGAATGAGACTCAAAACTGGTGAGCCTGCTAATGTTTGAAGAAATATACAAGGATAATGTGGCACTAGGTTTAATCAGAGAACCTTCCTGCTCTCCAGAGGACATAAATAGGATGTAAACCAGAAAAAGAAAGGCAGTGGCTGGTCTGTCTTATTACGGTTGCATTAAACTAAATGTTCACAGCTTCAGATTAGGTAAAACACAGCACAGCATAGTTTGATGATGATTTAATTAAAACAGGAAGAATGCCCCAGTAGCACTGGCTAAGAAAATTGGAACTCAGTATCATTCACAGGTGGGATCAAAGCCTGCCATTAACACTTGGAGATCATCTAATCCATTACTGACCATTTTTATTGACATCATAATTGTTATTTGGGTAGGAAATGATGTAGTCCCAAATTTCTGCTACAGATTAACAAGTAAACACTGAACATGTAACTTTGTTGGGAATAGAAGGCAAGCAAAGGGGAAGGAAGTCTGAGCATATGGAAATGGTAAACAAGCAGAGTTTGGGTATACAGAAGTCATTGAAGTTACAGTGAATTAAAGAGGTCAGCAACTGAGCAAGTTGAACGCTGTTGTCCAATACTCATGTTTGAACTGATAGTATGAAAATAATAATAAATATAATGTCAGGGACTAGGAGAATGTTTTTAAATGTACTTTAATTCACTTAAAATGTTAACAGAGCAACAGGTTTTGAACTTTAATTCACTTAAAATGTTAACAGAGCAACAGGGTTTGTACTTTAATTCACTTAAAACGTTAACAGAGCAACAGGTTTTGTATCAACATACATTTTCTGAATACAAAGAAGTATGAAATTCTAATGGTCAGCATTATTGACTGTAATACTTAGTGACTTAAGAGAAAATAATATATTTTATGAGGCACAGGACAAAAATAAAAGGCAAAATCAAGGGTGTTCTGCAGAATCAGGAGCAACTGAAAGGCTTGCAGAGCGTTATCATGTACATGAAAGACTGGCAAAACAGTGGCACACTAGAAATTTTTGTTATTTCTATTTAGATGCAGGCAACAGCTACAAGTACTCGATTCCTCTTTTTATGTTGTTAGTACCATCTGCATAGCCTTGTACTTTGGGGACTGCGGTTGCAGCCACTTTCTGGGGTCTTTGGCTGGTACGTCTTAGAATACTTTAGTTCGTGGACAGAACAATGACTGATGCCTGTAACACACTTGCAGGGCTGTTAATGTAGCACTTTATGTGAGCATTGATTATGTGATAACATGCTTGCAGGACCGTTAATGTAGCACTTTATGTGAGCATGGTATGTGATAACATGCTTGCAGGATCATTAATGTAGCACTTTATGTGAGCATGAATTATGCGATAACATGCTTGCAGGACCGTTAATGTAGCACTTTATGTGAGCGTGGATTATGTAATAACATGCTTGCAGGACCATTAATGTAGCACTTTATGTGAGCATGGATTATGTGATAACATGCTTGCAGGACTGTTAATGTAGCACTTTATGTGAGCATGGATTATGTGATAACATGCTTGCAGGTCCGTTAATGTAGCACTTTATGTGAGCATGGATTATGCGATAATAGAGGCCTTTCTGCATTCATGGCCACCTGAGAACTCCAGGTACTGTGCAGGTATCACTGTGCTGCTTGCACTAACTTTCACTTTAACTATCCTGTGCAAGCACGTCTAATTAATTTATTCGCCTGATATGCTGACTGAGTACATAAAATGGTCTTTCTTAGACCTTTCACAGTCTTGACCAGGACCTATAGATTTAAGAATATATGCAACATATGCTGGCAGTTCAAAGTAGTTGATCAACTAATCAGTTATTGATTGATAAAAGGAAACTAGAATGCTCACAGTCTACACATGTAGATGCAGGGAAACATGCAAAGTCCTCAAAGACAGTGACCAGTGGCCAAGAGTAAACATTGGAACTTCCACCTTTGAGGCATAGTCCATAACCACTGAACCACTATGTTCATTCAATGCCATCATGTGTTTATTTTCAGAAAGAAGGTGAATTCTGTTCCTCTGTTCTTTCAAAAAAGAGAAATGGATAAAAGCATAACAACCTTTAATTAAACCTTATAAGTGAGGTAGTCTTTAAAACTTTACAGAAACTAATTTTACTGGGCATTATCCCCAAAGGATCAGAAAAATAAATAATAAAATTGTGCAAGAGTCTTCTACTTGGGAGCACTGAGCACCCACAGTCTGATAATCAGACTTGTACGTGGGAACACTGAGCACCGACAGTCTGATAATCAGACGTGTACGTGGGAGCACTGAGCACCCACAGTCTGATCGTCAGACTTGTACGTGGGAGCACTGAGCACCCACAGTCTGATAGTCAGACTTGACAGCCTGAAATAATAGCTTCTCGTAAATCTAAGGAACTAAGTCAGCACAGTGCATGCGTACAAAGTTAACTGTATAGGGTCTGATTGCTATAGTGATGCCCAACACCCCAGTGTCCATGACAAAAATAAATAACAGGATGAGGCCCGAATTAGACTCCTAATGGACTGTCCCAGTAAATGGACTAGGTTCAGGAGTAGCAGTGAACCTCTTTCATTGTCTGCTATCTCATGCAACAGTAGGTTAACAGCCAATGGACAGAGTTTCCAATGACAAGAAAACTGGTCATATTCAGGTGTCAGGCAACCTCAATTAAAAAAAAAAGTAGAAAGCAGCAAGGAATTATTCATCTTTGTGCAGCTTTATAATACAGTATTCTGGTAAGAGCTGTAAACACATTGTTGCACATTCTGAACACCTGATGCATGTAGAAAATAAGTATATAACGCTCAAGGTCAGCAGCAACATGGGCATGATCTGCTTATTGTTTAGGCATCACCACTGTATCAGCCCGAAGGCAAATCTACCTTCACTGTATCAGCCCGAAGGCAAATCTGCCTTCACTGTATCAGCCAGAAGGCAAATCTACCTTCACTGTATCAGCCCGAAGGCAAATCTACCTTCACTGTATCAGCCCAAAGGCAAATCTACCTTCACTGTATCAGCCCAAAGGCAAATCTGCCTTCACTGTATCAGCCTGAAGGCAAATCTGCCTTCACTGTATCAGCCCGAAGGCAAATCTACCTTCACTGTATTAGGCAGAAAGCAAATCTACCTTCACTGTATCAGCCCGAAAGCAAATCTACCTTCACTGTATCAGCTCGAAGGCAAATCTGCCTTCACTGTATCAGCCCAAAGGCAAATCTGCCTTCACTGTATCAGCCCGAAGGCAACTCTACCTTCACTGTATCAGCCCGAAGGCAAATCTACCTTCACTGTATCAGCCCGAAGGCAAATCTACCTTCACTGTATCAGCCCGAAGGCAAATCTACCTTCACTGTATCAGCCCGAAGGCAAATCTAACTTCACTGTATCAGCCCAAAGTCAAATCTACCTCCACTGTATCAGCATGTAGGCAAATCTATCTCCACTGTATCAACTCGAAGGCAAATCTACCTTCACTGTATCAACCCGAAGGCAAACCTACCTTCACTGTATCAGCCCTAAGGCAAATCTACCTTCACTGTATCAGCCCAAAGGCAAATCTACCTTCACTGTATCAGCCCTAAGGCAAATCTACCCTGGAGAATAGGTTGCACACCTTTAAGGGCTTTACCTTCGGCTTTCTTTCTTCAGACAAAACTATGAATTTCCCGTTTAATACCAGTAAAGTACTTTAACTGTAAACCACTCATGTAGTAAAGCAAACATTTTTTTGCTACATTATTACATAGAGAACAACTATGTACAGAAAATCTGAGGAAAAGTTAATCCAAGCAACCAAAGCTCTGAACATGTATATAATTTAATGAATGCAACCTTGCAGATGTGTCATTATTAGTGTTTCTCCAAGTCCTATAGAATAACATTCAATCAGAGTACCTCACAAATGTGGCAGATACATCTCTGAGCTCAAGGAAAAATGCTGCTTTTTTTCCTTCTGATAACATTTTCATACTAGCATTGCTAAGTTCTATTGCACAATATGGATAAATAGTTGTTTATCATCTGTTTGCAGCTTTGCTTTTCTGCACTACTGAAGTCTAACTAACATATATAAGACAGATAACTCAGAAAAGCATTGAGTTTTGCAGCCTTTTTGAAACTATTGATTAGTTCCTTTTTTCAGTAATGAATCCTTTAACACATCCATGTCATGACTGAACATAAGCAAGCCCTTTCTAATTTAGTGTGCATTCCTTGGTAAACAAGAAAAAGGCAAGCAAA
The DNA here is from genome assembly GCF_019279795.1 of Protopterus annectens. NCBI lineage: Eukaryota > Metazoa > Chordata > Ceratodontiformes > Protopteridae > Protopterus > Protopterus annectens. The sequence continues at coordinate 495,378,038 of NC_056730.1, read as the reverse complement.
AACTAATAAAAATATAGTTAATAATATACCAAAGAAGGGCAGAAAAAAAGTTGCAGCATTTAAAGTATGTTAACATGCCTTGCCTGTTATTAAACTTCTTTTGAAAACCAATATTTATAGTTTTTTTTTGAATACTGGAGCTTTTTCTGTAATTGTCATCTGCTGTCATTGTGTCTCTACATGTTTATTGATTACAATAGAGTTAAAACAACAAATCTGAAAGGGGTTGAAAAGAACAAGTATGATCTATTTGTTTATGACACCAGTGGAGTTGAAAACAGGTAAATCATTTAATATGCAAGAGTGAGTAATTATGAAAAGGAGATTGTCCTCACGTTCTGTCCCCTTCATGGGATTGTTGACAACTCTCAGCCTGCTGTCTGGGCCTGTCATTGTCTATAGATATTTTACTTGTTTGTATTTGTTAACACTGGTAAAGCATTGATTCAAATGGACCATTGTCAGTCTCAGCCCTTGAACACTATTTAAAACATAAAAATAAAATGTTTTTATTTTGGCATGACTTGCTGCTGTAGCTAGATAATTTATATTATTATCTACTCAGAGGCCACAGAGTTCCTCATATATATATATATATATATATATATATATATATATATATATATATATATATATATATATATATATATATATATTACTAAAACTCTTTCTGTAATATTGCCCCAGTTCATAGAAACAATATTTTAAAACAAGCAGAAAGCAGTATGAACCAACTAACCGTCTGAAGAATAAAGGCTTGTTGCTTTGGAACACTACCTGGTTTTCATGATTTTTGGGAATTATTGTGACTGAGCTCATCAACAAAGTTTTAAGACCACTAGTTTCTCAGTTATTTTTTCTGTGTATTACATGGCTCCAAAGGCCATCAGGGAAGTAGGCCTTAAAACAAAAGTCAAACAGGACACGTCTATAAAACTAGTGACCTGTGGCCACTGAGGTGTCAGAGGGGGAAGCAGGATGGAAATAGCCATAATTAGCAGCATGACAGTCAGGCATTAAAGTTTTTATTGCTATTATAAACCCTTTAGGACCTTTATACAGATTTACAACTGCCACAATTTTAAACATTCCCTTTTATTCTGCCTCTTGTAACATCAGCATGCAACACATCTGTATTTTGATCTTAGTAGGCCTGCATCCCAAAATGGGGCTGAAGGAAGTGATCTGCTGTTTGACAGAGCCAAATATGAAGCTTCTTATCCTAGGACACGTAACTCCGGTTATCCTTATAATGCAAAATAGCAAACCCTGCTGTAGGCAGCAGTGAACTTTATATGACTACGAAGGCACTACCAGTGGGCACATCTCTCCACATTCAGCTACAACAGATTGCTTTGTGCATGTTTAGCATTTTAATTTTTAATTTACATATCAGCAGTCATCTGAGCAGCACATTCTGCAGTCAATACAAGACAGCTTAATGGCAGTCGTGCAATATGTACATACCCATGAAGATGCACCGCTTTTCTCCACATAGAGTGTTTGCTTCTCTATCTGTCTATCTAAATTTATTTATTTGTTTATTAATTTATTATCCTGTTAAGAGGTGTAGAACACTGATCCACAGGGACCATTTTCAAGTTTGACCCAGGGTAACCATAAGCATCAGGATAGAATAGCAATTTAACATTGCACTTATGTAAGTAGCAGCAATAGCTATTATAGAGCCTTAATCAGGTTGTTTTTAGTATAACATTAATCAGGTTGTATTGTTTCCCCAGACAATATACCATCCTGAACATGTTTTTTAATGCAAGAGAAGCCTATCATATATTTACAGTATATGCAGGAAATATAACTCTTAACCAGTGTGCGACCTAAGAGATGCTTTTGGCTTTTCTGTATTCCTAGAAGGTAGAGAAATAGAGGGTGACTGAGGAGAGGTTAGAATGACAGAATGTGGTAGTTGAGAGGAGAAGAGTGAGTATGGAAAGCGAAAATGTTTAGAAAATTAGGAAAAAAGCTAGTGGAAAGTGAGGAGGAGGAGAAGAAGTGGAATGAAGCAAAGGTTAATTGCAGATTAACTGTACAAAGACAAAAAAATTACAAAACAGGATACAGAGTCAATCACTTAGGGCAAACGTAAGTCAGGAAAATTATCAGAATGATTTCTATGTGATTGCTGAGGACTTCCCTGACTTTTGTTCTAGACTGTATGCACAGTCCCACACACAGAGACACACACGCACACACATGCACACTCATGCACACTCATGCACACACATGCACACACACACACACACACACACACACACACACACACACACACACACACACACACACACACACACACCGCAGAAAAAGTGGAATTTACCTTATAGTGGCCTTATTTGAAATGAGTGTAATATTGCACTTGGCAATATTTGCATTCATGGAGTTTGCAATAAATTCATACAACCCTGTGTTCATGTTTTTAACATGTGCCAGAGGTAGTAGGTCTGCATAAACAATTCACTTATCTTGCTTGCAAGCCCTTAAATATTAAATACAATCCATTAAAACAGCACTCATAATGGTTGTATCTCCTAGATTAGTCAGTTGCTTCACATTTCTTCATGTCTCTTCTAGCCAGTACCACAGTGTACAGGAATAAAGCCCTGACTGTGGTGCAGGTCACTGGGTGTGATAGGGGCTCAAACATCTGAGGTGCTGGCATGGGATGACGGGTGTGCCCTTAGTGAGGGAAGGTTCACACTCAGACGCACCTTGCATTAGCTCCCAAGTGGAGGCTGTGTGCATGCAGAATGGACATGGTCTAAGCTAAGCAGAGAAATTGTCTGAGTTGCCACAGAGGCAGAATGATACACTATCATGTCTCATTATACTTCTATTTCAAGAACGTCAACATTGTGTGGAAGGGATGGAGATGGTAAGACAATAAAAGAAAACCTCCAGTAACAGGATGTTGACATGTCAAGATCTTCAATCTTCTTAATAGCCCTGGATGTGCATCAAGGTTAGTCTGTGGAAAGCTAAAGTCAGTCCAGCTGACCAAGTGAATGACAAGGTGATGAGGAGGCTAGTGGATGGTCATCTGTGGGAGCCAAAAAATGTAGTTATTCATACCCATTATTCTCTTAGGAAAATATATATATATATATATATATATATATATATATATATATATATATATATATATATATATATATATATCATGGATAAAAATTATAAACTAGGGACATTTTGAAATTTATAAACCAGGAGCACTTTTAAAAATTCATGCATTTTTTTAGATTAGAACACATTTTTGTATTTGACTACATCCCTAACGAGTGAAAGACATGCACGCTGTTCTGTCATAGAAAGCATTTGCTTTAATGCCGTACTTTCAACATCGTTAATGGGGCATACATCATTCTGCCAATGCTAGGAATTTTTATGCATTTAACTGTCATTGTAAATTTCCTTAACATTAGAAAAAAAAAACATAAAATGCAAATGTATATACTTTAATTTAGCAGGCAATGCAAACAAGAAAGCCTTATTTCCTGTTTTCAGTATATTTACTAATTTGAAAGCACTGTAACAATGTTAATTCTTTGCACAGAGATATGTTGAAATTCAGAATAATTAATAGTTCAGAGCAATAAAAATAGAAAAAAATGCAGTCTAATAATCAGTATAAGTAATGAAGTAAAAAACCAGGACAAGTGGGAAAACGTATTGATGTATGGATAGATGAATTTAAGTTAAAACAAAACAAGCATAACAAATAATAATATATATATATATATATGGCTGTATATTTCATTGCGGTATAAATGTATTACTGCCACTTGTTCTTTGTAAATTTCATCAGTGGTTACAGCAGTCAAATTATATTGTAGTCAAACTGCAGCAGCTTGTAATATAATTTCAGAAGTTATCCTCCTTCTCTGTGGTTGTGTAGCCATGGAATTAGTATATTTAATTATGGGGGTGTGCAGGTGGAATCCCCATGTAACAGGGTGGGAGCTGCAAAGCCCCTCCTACATAAAGTTAATGTGTTTGTTTTGTTTAAGTGATCAGTAATGTAAGCCATTCATTTACATTTGCACTCACTTTAGTTCTCGGTGGGGTGTTAGATATTTGTGATCGCATATAAACTTTTTAAACGGATTTTCTGCAGATGAAAGTTCATTGCAATGTAAAGAAATAAAATCATCAAATCATCTCTCACTCTCCGTCTCTCCCTCTCTCTCTCTCTCTCTGTATATATATATATATATATATATATATATATTCATATATGTATAAAACAGTCCATTGAATTCTCTTTTCATCAATCACAATTTTGATTGATATATAGAATCACTGGATTTAAGATGATAGGATTGTAGGAAATGCAATGTAAATTAGTCTACGACATCAGTTGAACATCGGTAATGTCTGTCCTCATGTTGTACTCCCTCTCTAGAAGTTTTTGTGTCCACAGTGGTTTTTTGGGGTGCAGCATTTTTTTGTCTACACAGGAGATTGTACGGGGCTTGCCCCAATTGAAAAAAAACTTGTGGAGGAGTATTTGCTGTACATTAAATTTTCTTTGACGTGGTCCAAGGAAATGTGATTTAAATGTATTTTTATAATAATCATTATAAATAATAAATATAATATATACATATAATAAATAATAATAATTTGTTATTCAATAAAAAGGCAATGTAATGAAAAGTGTTATATTCATATAACTTTCACTTTATCTAATCACAAGTGGTCTAAAGAAGGGATCTAATCACATCTGATTTAATGATAGTCTCCAGTGCATTCTAATAAGGAAAGTTTATGATTTTTGTTTGATCACTGGTATTACTTTTCTTATAGAATTATGAGTAATATTACAGTTTCCTTTTTTACGCTGCGTTGGATTGTGCGAGCTGGTGGTGCACTTCCAATGTTTTTCCCCTTTCTTCCACTATACTGTGACCATGTAGTTGCTATATGAAGGTTGTGAGGATACCCAACATGTGGAGTGGGGGGCTTCCCCCCACAAAAAAAAAATTCTTCTTTTTTTACTTTATTTATTTACTTTATTTATTTTTTTTGTTTATGTTATGCTGTTTTTAGATTAATGTCTGATTTCAGAAAACTTTGCTGCATCATGCTAAATGACTTTGCATGAAGAGCAGCTACACTTAGGGTGGGTGGAGTTCTGAAATACACAATGTGACTGGGCCAAATAATGTGGTCTGCCATGCTCTATATGAATGACTGTATAATGAAGCATGGGATATGATAATGAGGCAAAATAAGATAGAGGAGGTATTCAGAGACATCTAAATATCACTCATCAATGCTACACTCACTTTAGATTTTAACTCAGCCATATGCCCTTGTGCAGAGTACACTGCAGAAACATGGTTGAGGTTGCCAGAGGAAGGGAAGAGCACAGCTATTATCATTTGCACTAGAGAGGAAGGGATCTGTCTCTACCACAATGTTCACTGGATGTAACCACCCCCTGCTCTAAAGCTTCTTCCTTAGCAATATAATGCTCTCTGTGTGGTGTTGTGTAGATTTACACCTCTGGACATGATAATTATGCTAATTAGGCACATGTCATTACTGTTTCTGAATAATTCAGTCTGAACAATGAACAAAGATGATAAACACTGTGGGGATTTTTACATGATGCCTTGCACATGCCTGGGGACCTGTGGGCAGCAATTAGTTTAGGAATAAGACAACTGTCTTCCCTTATTTAACCATCATCTGATGGAGTCGATGCAGAGCAGGCATTCTCAACAGCATACACAGAGATGGATGAATGTCATGTTTCACATCAACAGCATACAGAGGGATGGATGAATGTCATGTTTCACACCTTAAAGTGCCACTGGAAACAGTATTATGGTACATCTACTGCCTGAGATTGCCATCTGTCTTGCTAATGAGGCACCTGTCAGTACCTGTCATTCTGAGGAAGATAGAACATGTAAGAACTACTTTGAGTGCCAACCCTCTGTCATTGTTCCCTGAGATTCTTCAAGGTGAAATATTATGGTTGCAGAAGGGGACGAAAGTGTTCCTTTTAGAGTACAGAGGTGATGTTAGGAGGATTCCAAGACTTCCCTGGGCATCCTTCATAAGAAGTATATGGCCAGAGATTGCCACAGGAAAGCTATACTAGGTCACAATATAAATATAATGCGTGGAATAGTTTCACCAAGTTTGTTAACCATGCTACTGGCAGAATGTTACAAGGAAACTTGGAAAGCTGTTGATTAATATGGTATAAAAAGGTACTGGGCTAAGACAAGAACCATAAGAAACACCTTTGAAGGAGAAAGTGTTCTAAGACAGCAAAGCTAAGTCTGCCTGTGAATTGGCTGTTGCTAAGGAAATTGTTAAACCAATTTTACCAGTGCGACTGAGGCCTGAGTTTTTGCAAGATTCATGAAAAGTGTGAGGCCTACTGAAACCTGTTGTTAGATCTATAGAGTTTGCTCCAGTAAGCTTAACATTGTCCATGTTCATTAAGATATGATCAGTTAAGATCAAAATAGATGTCACAGTGCTCTGACCTGAGCAAAGCCCAAGTTAGTATGGGGGCAGTATACTTTATTTTTTCAGATAGTTGGACAGCTGTATATAATCTAGTTTTTCGAAAAGTTTTCTTAGAGTCAGTAAAATAGAGAGAGGCTTAATATCTGAAGTAGTGTTGAGGTTTGACTTGTTGGTATTGAGGTGATTAAGGGCTTTGTTACAGGTTGAGAGAAATATGTTTTGAAAAAGGGAGAGAGTGCACATATACTGTAATGATTGCATTAGGTACTCTGCAAAGGTATAAAAATAGAAGTGCAGATTATCAGTACTTGGGGGGGAGGGGGTCATATCTGTTTGTCCAGTTCTACTATATGTTTGGGTTTATTTTGCTGGAAGTAGAATGGGGTGGTGCAGAATAATGGGCTCAAGGGGGTGAAGGTGGTTCATGTCATCAGGTTCATATCAGCCTCTCATTAAACAACATGGGTATGTTGCAGTCTATTATTCACGTGCAGAACTTTGTTCTAAGATCTTGTGGTATCTTCTGGCATATGCTTTGTAGATAGGACTGCTGACAAACAGAAACATCAAGGAGAACAGAAAGGCCAGTGAGAATATTGGGCAGATACAGAACACATAATATAGTTAAGCACATATTATAAATAGGTTCCCATTGTTAAGACAAGAACCACGTATATCTTACATAAAGTAGAAGTGGTCAAGACAAGAGACAGAAAGAAGGAAAAGAAAAGGTCAAAAGTGAGTGAGAATAAACAACCAGGAGCATAGAAATCAAGGATGGGATCTTCCCAGGAAGGCAAACATCTCATGTAACGCAGAAAAATGTATAAAACCAGGGGGAAGGAATATGTATTGGAGAACAACAATCTGCTAAATTTCTGATAAGAGCTTCTTTCATTTTTAAGTTAGGCATGGCATATAAGGCAAGGGTAAAACTTAGTATAGATTAAACAGCAGCTTAACTGAACTACTGATTTATAAATTAATATGTGAAATAACTTTAAAGCATTATTTCAAAGGGATCTGGTGATGCATGCCAGATGAGTGGTGTATAGGGATGACACAGTAACTGTAGACACTTAAGTATAAGATTTGGAGGTGTGTGAAGCTTGATGCAGAGGAGTAGGCACCCAGGCACCCAGTATGGTTATTCATAAGCCTTCATCATGTAGGCCAAGTTTTAAAATTATTTTTTTGGGATACAACATTTTGTACATGACAAGAAAGGTCAGCAAAGATTTTTCTACAGAGTGATATATGTATTTATATACCTAATTATGCAAATAAGGCTTCTCATCTAATACTTACAGTATCTGGTCTACATCATAACTTTTCGGTTTAAGATATATACCATCAAGAGTGGGCAGTTGTTCTGGCGGATGCTAACAGCACAGATGTTTGTATACAAATCAGAAATGAAACAAAATAAGCACCCAGGTTGTCAGGCTCAAGTCTGCTTATTACAATAAAATCAGTTGAGCGCGTTCATCAAACACAGTTGACTTCATCAGAACAAAGAACCTTCTTAAAAAATAAGTTTAAATAGTCTAAGACAGTCAAGACTGGTCAAAAACCAATCAATCAAAATACATTAATCAACATACCTGATGAATATTAATATGTTAAAATAAATTACCAAAAACCATGTCATAAATATCAATTACTTCCAAGGTGGTGTCACAAAAAATAACTTAGACTTCACCTGTCCTTTCTTTCAAAACTGGCAGGATAGTCATATAGTCATTCAACCCAGGATATATATTAGCAGCCAGCCTTAACTGCCATATCAGTTCTTTTTTACACAATGCATTTTGCCAATCTCCCCCTCTAGAATCAATTTGCACAGCATCCAAAATGGCAAACTTAAAACTAGAAAAGTTTTCACAATGTAAACTATGTCTGAATAGAGCATTAGTTTCTTTCTTATTTTTTGCATCATATAAATGCTCATATATTCTAGATTTGAGAAGCCTCTCAGTTTTTCCAACATAAAATGTAATACATGTGTTACCCTTCACAAGATATACTAGTTTACTGGTAAAACAATTATCTTTCTTAAAAAGCAGCGTATTACCATTTTGGTTGGCCAAAGTAATAGCTGTAACCTGTAAAATATATTGGCAATAAGAGAATCTGCCACAGGGTCTAGTTCCATTTGAGTTCTTGTTAGCTCCACCATTATTAGTTTTCCTCTCTAAAATCAATTTCAAATTAGGTCCTATTTTAGTAGAAAAGGTTGATTTCTTACCCAGTACTTGATAAACTTCATTAGTAAAATAAAAAACTCCATTTTTTGTTAAAAATATTTTTTAACCCATTGTATAAAGGGCTATACTGAATGACACAGGCTTGCTGAAGATCAATAGTTGCCTCACCATCTAGGGCTAAACCAGGTTGGGGTATTTTAGTTAACCCCCTACCTAAAAGTGACATGTATTTTTTCCCCATTCATCTAAAACTTTACTCAAAGTGGCATCAATAAAATCACTGGGATATCCCCTATCCAAAAACATATCTTTCAAATATACAAACGCCTTTACCACATTCTCTTTTTGTGAAGTCATCCTAGCTATCCTGATGGCTTGACCTTTGATGATGCCCCTCTTCTGAAACAATGGGTGATGACTGTTGAAATGTAAGTAACTGTTACAAAAAAGTCTTTTTACGATATACCCAGGATGTGAAACCTTCATTCCCCTTGACTATATTAGTATCACGGTAGTGTATTTCCTTATCATGATATTCATAGCTGAACTTTAAAAAAGTAGAGGTATTATTAAGATACTCAATGAAAGCAGGTATATTGTCTTTCTTGCCTTTCCACAAAATAAAAATGTCATCCAAAAATCTACTATAGGAAAGAATCTCAGACAAATATTCACTTTATAATAAGCGGACTCGAGACTAACAACCTGGGTGCTTATTTTGTTTCAGTTGTCGGATTGGTAAGCACTTATACACCACTATTTGATTCAACAAATCAGAAATGGTTGGATACTCTTTGCTTGGGGGTATAGCCTGAGAGCTTATGTAAAAGTCCAAAAGCCCTCAATGCACACCTGCGTAACAGAACAGAACAGAAAGAAAATACTAGTTCTTACAGTTCCATACCATATACCAGATAATTAACAAGGTATAACTAAACGCTGGATTGTATGGGAAAATCATGCCAAGGATGGGGTGCAGTGTGTTTTGACAGCTGTAATAGCAAGTTGTCATCACAGACTTTGCCACACTATGATTCAAGGTCTCCAACCAATGCAAGTTATATACAACAGAAAATATGGGAGTTGCCTAAGTGATAAAGTAGCACTCCATTCATAGTGTTTCACCAGTCATGCTGAGAGGCTTTATCACCATTTATACACAAACATATTTAAACTAGTAGGCTAAGTCAATAGGGAGGCACTAGCTGCTGGAGATAACCAGTAATGTACTAGTACCAGGACCTGAAGACCTAGACCAAAACTTGAGATCCTTTGATGTTTTTCTTTTGTTTTTATTTATGCAATCACTAAAGTAATATATAATTGCGTATTATATAAATCTCTACTTTATCAATGAAGCTACTCATATTAATATAGTTGCGATATTAAAAGACCAAAAATAATCTTTTCCTCTGTATGTACTCTTGCCCATCCTTGCAGACTGTTAATTTCTTTTCTTCTTTCTCATCTTTTTTATTTGGTGTCTGACACTATAGATGTCATATTCTTTATTACTCCATTCCATTAAGCCCCAATATTCTCTTCTTCCCCCTAAACGTTCCTCTCTTCTCCCTTCCATTCCAACATTCTTTTGATTTTCAACCTCACTAGCATCCGATGTGTTATCCCTTTGCCTTTCTTCTCCCTTTCAGTTTTGACTGCATTGCTCTTAGCACATCTGGCTAGTCAGAAAGGGATTCATAGAAACAGACTCTGAGACACAGGGATGATCCTCACTGGTGGCTGATAGTGTCATGAGTGTGGTTCACAAGCAGAACTGCATTCATGTTAGTCTATGATTTCTGGCCAGGCCAGGGAACCATATTGTGTCCTCAGCATGCTCAGTATGCTATGGATTCCAACCAAGCAGAGGACATTGACACAGATGTACACTGCATACCCAAAACCTAAAGGGTGCATGACATGATATCCTGTACACCAATGAGCCAAAAACACCAAAGGCCAGCAAGGCAGAGAAACAAACAATTAAAACCAGCAACAACTCTGTCATTTAAGTAAAGAACCAGAAAGTATGCAGTAACACTAGACTGCTTTTTCTTATTTTATTAAAGCACAAAGAAACCAAGGTTGAGCACTTTCATCCTATACATTACAGAACTTCATCCTGTATACTATGCAAAACATTATATTCATCACTGTTTTTATGATTGTGGGAATCTATAAAATCTAACATTGGAAAATCATTGCTGAACTGTTTGCATGGTGTTTGTTAAGATAAGCATCTGTAGGGAGCTGTGGAATGCAAGCAATGGGACTAACACAACCAGATAGTAGTGAAATTCTAAGTATTGAAGCAGAATGTATGTTGTCACATCACATGGCACAGTGTGTGTGTGTGTGTGTGTGTGTGTGTGTGTGTGTGTGTGTGTGTGTGTGTGTGTGTGTGTGTGTGTGTGTGTGTGTGTGTGTGTGTGTGTGTGTGTGTGTGTGTGTGTGTGTGTGTGTGTGTGTGTGTGTGTGTGTGTGTGTGTGTGTGTGTGTGTGTGTGTGTTTGTCTGCATGTATATGTGTCTGTGCTTGTGTGTGTTTACAATTGGTACAACTAGTTATCACAGATATCCCCTAGCATAGCAGGCTACATGCAATGCATTTCCAGTGTGCTGCAAGTGCATTTTAAACACTAATATTATAGTTAGAACTATACAATCTGCTACTACAGTGTGGTTTGCATTTTATGTCTGCTATCACTACTTTTAGAAGTTGGAGATGCAAAGTGATGGCAGGGGAAGCTTTTGTACCCTCTTAAGAATAGTCACAAATGTTTGTGTGTGTGAACTTGTGGACTTACTATTCACTGCATTGTATGCACACTGATTACAATGTCATGATTCCATTGCTGACTGTATTAAAAGGTCCAAAGAACAAATTAATTCAATTTTAAGGTGCACAGTTTGGTAACATGGGCAAATGTATTGCAAGTGTACATGACGCTGGAGGTTTTGATCAGTGCAGTAAAAAAATACACAAATACAAAAAATAAATGTGTCTGTGCATGTGTGGTTATACATATATGCATATGCATGTGTGTCTGTCTGTATGTATGTCTGTGTCTGTCCATGTGATGTCAAGGTGCTTCTACATTTCAAGGCCCTGTTGGTCTTTCCAGTGAGAATAGTCCACTGGATAATCTGCAGCATTTAAAGAACAAATGTGAGTCAACAAACAAAAATGGATCAAACTACTGCAAATAAACACTGATACAGAGGCATGGCAAGATATTTTGATGATATGTTAATCATAGTTATTATTAATGCCACTCATACCTTAGTCCTCAGGAAAAAAGTCCTCTTGTGGCATTTAACATCGCTAAAACAAAGCACATATGCCAGGAGGATGCTAAATGCTGTAGGTGAAATGAAAATAATACTGGCTATCTACATATACTATGGACTTGGAAAAAAGGAACCCAGCTACATTTGGGAAAATACTATAAAGTAGCCTCAGGGTAGGAAATGCATTCTTCCCATGAAGAATAAAGAGTTCTGGAATTTAATGTTCATAATATTTCTTCTCTTTCTTTGTCCTCTGCAGAAACTGACTTGTTAAATAAAGGCTTACGTTTTATACCAAGTTATTTGGCACCAGAGGATGTTTTTGCTCAGGATATTGTGTCTTTTTGTAGATTATTGAATTTGAAATTGCTTTTTTTTATGATAAGCAGGAGCAGTTAGAGGAAGATACACCCAGCTTTAGATTTAGACCGTCTACCTTTGTGCCCCCTTCTAATAAGTGTGTTGCAAGTTTCCAACAATTTTTAAGGGAATTACATATTTCTGATAGTTCATAGGTTCATAGGTTCATAGGTTCTGCCTCTGTTGAGCAGTGACACTGAGGTAATTATTCATCAAATCTAGGTTTGGCAAGCGGTGGTTTACTGAATAGAGCTGGAGTTCTTTCAGTCGGGCAGCATAGACAGATTGAGACCCTTTTTTATCCTTTTTTGGAGGAACTTTGTGGCCTCTCCAGCTGCTGCAAGTGTCGGGTCAGATACATTCGGCATTGTACTCAATCATTGGTCTGATGCCTTCATGATAAGGTGGGCAATGTAGAAGGTCTTCCTAACTACTTTAGCTACATGGGTGTCGAATGACAGACTACTATCAACCTGGGTCCCCAGGTCCCTGATAACTTCTTCTATGCTCAGTGGATTGCCACCTATTTTGGCATTTAACTTTAGGCCATGGCTCTGGCACCAGTTCCCATATAAATATCAAGAAGAAGAATCTAACTGTGTTAGAATGGCAAGTTATAAAAGATTTGGCCAAAAATAGACAAATATTGATTAATAAAGCAGATGGGGGGTAAGGTTGTTCTTTAGGATTGGGCTGTGTATTTTTCTGAAGTCTCAAAATCGTTATCGGATCATCGTTTTTACCAAAAATCTATTTGGATCCTACCTCTAGGTTTAAGGTGGAAATAGATCTTTTTTAAAACTTGCTCTTGAGGAGGGTATTATTTCGAAAGAAAGTCTCTATCAGTTAACTGTGCAGGTTCTGATTAGACAATACTTTTACTTATTACCGAAGGTCCACAAAAATTGTGTGTGTCCGCCTGGGAGACTTATAGTTTCAGGTAGAGGGTCATTAATGGAACCATTATCTCTATTTCTTTCTCAATATTTAAAACCACTATTGGAGTTGTTGCATTCTAGGATCCAAAATACCACTGAGTTCCTAAATGTTATTGATCAGATGCAATTTGAGAAGGGTTGGTTATTGTGCGCTTTGGATGTTACAGCCTTTTATACCAACATTCCTCACTGGGCTGGTTTGATGGCTCTTGAGTATTGGTTAAATCTGGCCTTGATATCCAGCCCAGGATTTAACACATTTTACTGTGTGTTACTGAACATATATAAACTAAAAATATGTTTTATTTTAACAACAATTTTTTTACAGCTTAGGGGTACAGCTATGGGTGCATCCTTTGTACCTATTTATGCTGACCTCTTTATGGGCTATATTGAAGCACAAATTATTTATAGTGAGTCTCATAATATTTATCTTGAATCTATGGATATGTGGAGGAGATACCTTGGGGATTATTGTCTTGTCTGGAGATCAGATGCTAGGTATTTATATGAGTTTATGAAATATCTGAATGATAACAAAAGGGGAATCATTTTACAGTACATCACAGTCTGAGACAAATCACATTTTTGGATGTACATGTTATGTTGGAGGATAATGGCACATTAACTAGTAGTGTTTTAGGAAATATCTTCAAGTTAATACTCCTTTGCATGCTAGGAGCTGCCATCCCCCTCATATAACAAGAAATATACCCAAACACAATTTCTTAGGTTTAGAAGAATTTATTCATCTGAACAAGCATTTAAGAAAGGATAAAAATATATGGTGAATAGTTTTTGTGATGGTGGTATAAACATTCAGAAGTATTGAGAGTTTGTACATCCATCAGTGATACTGATAGACCGCAGTTATTAAGATATAAACCTAAAAATAAGTCAAAAGGTTTGCTTAGATTCACTACCAATTTTGGTAGCAATACTCATTTTTTTACAGATTTGGTACAAAAACACAGGATCATTCTATTACTGGATGATCAATTGAGGGACTTGCTGCCTGCTAAATGTTTATTTTCATACAGATGGGGCAAACCATTAGAGGGTTGGTTGAACCACTATAAGAAAGGAAATAAAATTAACCTAGGCTCAGGTCAGTTGAAATTAGGGGAACAAGTTCTACAGGGGTGTCAATCTTGTGGGAATTGCAGCTTCTGCAAATATGTTTGCAAAAGCAAACAGTTTACTTCACAAAACTTCAGAGTTTTTCATATTAATGTTTTTGGGAATTGTAACGCTGATTAGATTGTCTCTTTGGCCACCTGTAGTTGTTCAGCCTTTTATGTAGTGCAGACATCACGTCCATTCAATTGAAGGATTTCAGAGCAGCTTAGTGACATTAGATGTTCTAGGATATCTAATGCTTTATATAAACATACTAAGAAGCATAATGCTGCTAGATTTAATTTTGTCATTAATGACAAAGTTATGTTAAATAGGAATAACAAATCAGAATGGCATACCATATTGGATAAAAAAGAAAAAAGTTGGATCATAAGACTGGAGGGTTTGTTTTCTTCAGAGCTTAATGAACATTTGTAGGTAGCCAATTATTGCAAAGCACTGGGTATTTAAATTTGATGTTATGTATATGGTGGTTAATGTACTGATGAAGGCAGAAATGTCGAAACCAGCATGCGAGTGGTGAAATAAAAGATATTGTGGAAATATTACTATTACTGACGCTTGTGTGCTGGTCATTTTTCATTTTTGCTTTGATTTATTGGATTCTGAGCCATGCATCCTACCATACTTGCATGGATTTTGTGTTTACTTTGGTTTACATAATACCCATTGGCTATTTGTTGTAGCGCTATTTGAAGAGACTTCATTGGTGCTCCATGGGGCTGATTTGAACAGAATTACCAGTGCCACTCTTACACTGAGAATCATCTACATACATTCTGTGTACAACAAGGAAGCTCTATTTATTCCAACATACATCACAGCTAGCACTGGTATGCTGATTGTTGTGACTCAGCTGGACTTTTTCTGTGCAGGTCCCACTGTACTAGCCTTACTCACTGCATATCATTTTTGTGAAGCTTATGCAAAACTGCCATAAACTTTGCTATTTAAAATGTAATTCACTGCACATGCATATGTGTTTAATGTAGCTGTTGCATTTATAAAACTTCCACATACAATGGCTTTTCAGTAGCTGGTGCATACATTTATCTAACAATTTGATTCTACATTTGTTAACTACAGTGTTTGTTTTTACATTTTATATTATACCAAGTACATTCCAAATGCATAGGGAGAATAGCCAACATCCCTCTTCCTTCATTATTCAATGAATACAGCCACAAATATTCCAACCTGCAGACATATTCAGGTATATTCAAGTATATACTTATACTATTTAAATTCTGTCTAACACTTTCAAAGGCTCTTGCCATATCACTATTGATCTATGTATTCTAGAGTTTTATTTAAATGCCATTCCTACCCAGCAGTACCCAGACACTGACTGACAACCTAAGTATTCTCTTTTGTTTTGCACCCTTTTGAGTGTCGTATCATACATTCTTTCATTTATAATAGGAAGGTGCAATGTATACTTCTTTCTTCTCCATCCTTATATATACCCCATCTAAATTTCTCATTCCTTCATCATGAGTTAATATCTTGCTCCATTTCTATCTTCCCTTCCCTCCATTGACCCATTTAAAAGCTGTATACCTTTTCTCATCCCTCCACACTTCTATTCTTTAGGCTGTCACTATAACGTTTCACTCTGCTACCAAGCATTGATGACTTCTCTCCCCTCTCTTGATTTTATTAAATCTCCATACCCTTCCTGAGACCAATTAATCACACCTTCCTCTTACATATTAATAAGTTACTATCCCTCCTAGCATTTTATTCCATGTCATTCTTCCTTACTCAGATACCTATGATATAAGAATAATTCTTACATCTCATTTTGATGTATCCTTCTTCCTGTTTTTCCATCACCAATATGTAATTCTTATCGCTGGTCAAATAACAATATTCTTAACTCCTTCTCTCCTGTTCTTAACAAATTTCCTCTTTAAAACAGTAATTCTCTCCTATAGTTTTTACTATAGTATCTCTCTATATATACATGATTAAACTCACTTTTCCCTTCCAGATTCTCTCCTCTGTTACTGGAATTCTATCATATCCTCATTTTGCAGCTACTCCTTTCCTGTATTCTTCATTTCATCTACATTTCTTGCAATTATAACCACCTTCACCAGTTTCCTTTCTGGAGGTTGAGCTCCTCTGTGGTGAATACATAATGAATTAATAAGTCAATGATACAAAGAATGTTGTCTAACTTCTGCATAGTCTATATTCAAAGTGAACTGTCTAGAAGAGATGTATATCACCTGATAGGCAGCTTCTAGTAATTATCTCAACAATGTTTAAATATATATGCCCAATATCTTATAACCTCCTATTTTAAAGTATAAAATAAATGCATCCTCATATCCTACATCCCTTTTTAAATTATATAAATTCATAAATTGTATGTAAACACACACACACACACACACACACACACGCACACACACACACACACACACTCAACACTTTAAATTAAACTGATCTCTGTAGTATCATGGGCTTTTTACCTGAAACAAAATCTGTTGTATATGTTCAAAATATTTCAATAAATGGACAATTACATTCCTAGAATCCTATTTTACCCTTCAACTGTCTATGTGTTTGTCTGGTGCCCTTGATCTTGTATATCTGGAATATTTAACAGAATTATTGACACTGAACATCTGGCCTACCTTTAAGGCTAGTTCTTGATTCCCTAAAATCTACTTGGAGACATGATTTATAGGCCTCTGTCTGCAGCTGTTCAACATTATATTTCTCTAAGTATCAGCAAGTGATGGCAAAATCTTATTTCTAAATTTAATTTTTAATTTGACTAAAACAACCTAAAAGCAAACTTGACATTTTAAAATATTAATCATAATATTATCTATTGTTTAAAGGAACTCACAGATACTGATAATACCTGGTAATTTATCATATAAGAAATGAAAGCAAAACAACATTGAACTACTCCCACTTTATGTACAGTATATGCAAGGTGCATCATTACTTTAAAAATATTGAATGACAATCAAATTACCTTATCTCATAATGAAGAATAACCCAAGATATTCATAAATTTATAATATCACATTCCTATCACAGTATTTCTCCAGCAGTCATAATAATTTAATCAATAATTTGCAATGTGTGATGGTTCTTTTTTGTTCTCATATTTATAATGTTAATTTCCCTATGACAAACAATAGTGTACATTTAGAAAATGGGGATGTAAAACATTTTTGGAGTTTTTGGTTATTGTTTTACAAGTAAGAGGTAAATAACACTGATGGAGAAGCATTTGATCTATCCTAATGCAAGAGTAAGTTGATGCAATTCATATGACTACATATTTAGTTAAGTAAAATGTATATGACCATAAAATATTTTGCCAATTGATTTTGCTTATTAAATTAGATATCCAACAGAATGCAAAGCCCTTAATATGTTTTCCAATTTTAAAAGGCATAACATGTGCTTTGTATAACTTTCCTGGTAAAAGTCTTCCAAAATGGAGATGATATATTTATTTCATTGTGAAAATAAAATTGTGATCTTATCTCAGTTCAAGTAAATATAAATGCATCTTTGTTTTTTTGCTTTTTTTTTTTTTTTTTTGCTGTTTACGTCATATTTTGCAACTTTGAAAATATAAACTGTCTAATACTTAGAACAAGTCATTGGAGTTTTGTTCCTCTTAAACAGTTAAACTGATATATTAAATTATTTACTCTTAAAAATCCATATTTTAGCTTCATACAGGTCCTCAATCAACCCCAAGGTGAAAGAGATTAGCCATACTATATTTTAACTTAAACAGTTATGAAAAAAAAACATTTCAAATGACTTTGGCATAGTATTTGTACATGTTGAATCTGCAGGAGTTGGAACATATAAATATATAATTGTTCAATATCCATAGCATTTTATTATATAAGAAGTTTAGAAATTTACTATAAATGCTACATTTTTATCATGACTTATATTTGTATGTAATTATTTTTCATTTCAAACAATGTGATATATTCTATATGCATTCATATTTAAAAAAGAGAAGCCAAAAAGTAAGAACCAATTTCAATCAATTCTAAACCTGTATTTCTGACTTTCTGGTATGATTAGTGCTTTAATATGTGTTTGTTTGCAGTTAAATAGCTTATTTAAAAAAATATATGACATGTTAAGTAATAAAAGAATTTTAATCAACTGTCGTAAAATGCACTCACTCGAGGCACTCCTTAAAAACCTCAAAATGCACTCACTCGAGGCACTCCTTAAAATGGAGAACATCAGAGACCTGGTTCAAGGCTCCAGAGAGCACCCCTGCATTACCAGGCTATAATTCATACCACACTTTTCGGCCACCTAACCTGGATCGAAACACTAAAGGTGGAGGCGTGTCCATATTTATTAAGGATACCCACACCTCCAGGCGAGTTGCTCAGCATAATGCATCCGGGATTATCCAAGTGCAACTAAATCTGGGCAAGACCACAATCCAAATCGTAGCTTGCTATAGATCCCCCACCATGCCCCAAGATTCCCACTCCACATTTCTAGATACACTGGAAAATATTAGGGTACAACCCAACATCCTAATAATGGGCGATTTCAACTACCCCACCATTAACTGGGAAAACTACTCATGTACCAACTCCTTTGCTCAACGTTTTCTGGAATTCATAAATTCCAATGCCTTGGATCAACTTAGACACACCCCCACCAGGGTTCAGCAATATCCTAGACCTGGTCATTACCAACATGGGTGACTGGTTTTCCACACCAAAGGTCAATTCCTCATTGGTAAGATCCGACCACAAGCTAATCACCCTAGACATCCACATCCCATCCCTATGCCCCATTATGGAAACTACCGTAAAAAATTTCTCCAAAGCCAACTTCACGCTTCTTAAGACAGAAGTGACAAACTTCACGATGCCCATGCAGATGGACAATAGAGGTAAGACTGCTGAATCCTACACAATTGCACTTTATAAGCACTTACACATGAGTATGGATCGTGCTATCCCTAACAGAACTAAGATGCTATCCTCCAAAAAAGTGATGCCAATCTGGTGGTCCTCTGCCATAAACAAACTCTACAACAGAAGAAAGAAACTCTTGCAAAAAAAGAATAAAATCCCATAATGGGAGGAACTCCCTAATCAGCCTCAGTAAGAAGCTGAGTCCCTCATAAAATCCTCCAAAGCTAGTTACGAAAACAAAATTGCCACTGATTCTAAAGACAACCACAAGGCATTCTATAGCTATGTCAAGAATCTCAATGGCAACACTCAGATCTGCTCTGAGTTACAGCACAGTGGCACTAAATATACAGAACCAACAGATATTGCCAACATCCTGGCAGATAGGTTCAGTGCTAACTTTACCCCCCTCTCACCCCCTAAAGGGGCCATCTCTATACTGGAAGAATGCAAAGTTCCTGTAATCACAGCTGCACAGGTTAAAAACCACACTCTCCAAAGCCAAAAACACAGCATCCATGGGACCTGACAACATCCCAGGCTGTGCTTTACACGAACTACAGAGCGATCTGGCACCCCACCTAAGTACCATGTTCAATCATAGCCTCACCACAGGCTTTGTGCCCACTGAATGGTGCACAGTGGCTGTTATCCCACTCCACAAAGGGGAAGCCATCACTGACCCTGGGAACTACCACCCCATTAGCCTGATGAGCTTGGTCTGCAAGGCCATGGAACGAATCATCATGGAACTTATAAACAAAGACATTGGTAATCCCCAAACTCTGGACCCCACCCAGTTCAGGTTTGTAAAAGGCAGATCATGTCTCCTAAACCTGATAGACTTCTTTGAAGCAGTCACCAAAGCCGTCAATGAGGGTAAGGTGGTTCACACAGCCTATCCAGATCTTGCCAAGGCTTTTGACACCATCTCCACCTCTGGAATTATAGATAAACTCACTAAACTAGGTATAAATCCCTATGTCACAAGATGGGTTGCCAACTGGCTCACTGACAGAACCCACACTGTGAAAGTAGCAGACTCCAAATCCGACTTCAAACCAGTGACAAGTGGAGTACCACAGGGTTCAGTTCTGGGTCCTCTCCTGTTTGGTATCTACGTCTCTGAAATACAGGCCAACACAGAAGGTCTTTGGCTAATGAAGTTTGCAATTGACTGCAAACTAGCAGCAATAATTGAAACTCCTAACAATGTGGATATCCTACAAAAGGGGCTCACTGAAACAGATGCCTGGTGTCAAAGCCATGGCCTCAAGCTCAATGCCAAAAAGTGCATTGTCATCCCCTTTGGTAAAAACTCTGTACCCATGAACTACCACATAGGTGGTAGTAAACTTAATACCAAAAGTGTGATAAGAGACCTTGGGGCACAGGTGGACAGTAGTCTCTCCTTTGATAATCACATCACAGTCAGGAAATCCTTCTCCATGGCAGACTTCATCAAAAAAGGTTTCTCATCCAGGAAAAAAGAGGTCATTGTTCCCCTCTACTCATCACTCATTAGACCCATTATAGAGTACAACGCCCCTTTTGGTATGTACCTCACAAGACATCTACAACAACTGGAAAGGCCACAGAAATATCTCACAAAGAGGATTACTGGCCTCAAACAGATGCCCTATGCAGACCGTCTCAAAAATTTCCAGCTTTACTCCTTCGCATATCGCCTACTCAGAGGTGATCTCTGCCTAACATACAAAGCTATGTCAAACCCAGAGCTGTTGGACATGCTCCACTTAAAGAAATCTCAATCCCTCTGAGCTACATGCTCTGGGGACATAAACCTTGTCACCACAATAAACAGAACATGCTGGTTGGATAGATTCCTGTCCCAGAGACTTCCCATACTCTGGAACAAACTACCTATATATATATCAAACAAAGCTCCTCATTAGCACTCTTCAAGAAAAATCTTGATGATTGGATGGGAAACAGGAAATTCACCACAGGGATCACCTCTGTGGCTCTGCTCAACAGTGGCACAGGAAAATAATTTTCTTGGGTGGTGAAAGCCAGGGTAGCTTCTTTGCTAAGCCTATATAGGCCCTAGGGCCAATAGCCTAGTACCTCCCTATGAACCTATGAATCTATGTAAATAACATTGTTGTCAAATTTGTAATTATTAGTTTGAAAGTTTTAATAATATCATTACTGGTTTGAAAATAAATCTATTTTTAGATAGTATAATTCCTAAATATGTGTTTGTTTTTAATATTTTGACCTCCCCTCCTCATAAGTGTTACTTAGCTGCTCCTGGGAACCTCATTTCATTCATTGGGTCTACAGAACCTATCAAGCCACTCCTAAACTTTCTCTGAATTGTTCATGATCAGTGAGGAAATTAAGGAATCCAAGACAGCATATAGCTGTTGAAAAAGGAATTTTTGTTATGCCCTTAATTTTCTCCACCCCTTATGATCACTCGTAATATCCTTGGGCAGAGAGGCAATGAAGTGTGCTGGTGCATCTTTCTGCTTCTGCAGTTGCCCACTTCCCTATGGGCAATGCTCCCATGTGAATCCTCAGGTTCCACTAGACTTCAACTGCAAGGTGTGCACAAGTACATATCATTACACAATATGGGCAGGCCCATCCTCCCATTCCTGCACCTCAGATATCCAAGCAGCTAATCAAACTTGGGTTGCCTGGGCCATAGTTATAGCTTTATCCCCCAATGCTATAGTGCTAGCAATATGATTCCAATATTGCTAAGTATTTGTCACTGCCCTTGCTGTACCTACATCTGTCTGTCATTCAGAGTTTGTTCTGTATTTCATCTATGAATATTGTATTTATTTTATTTCTGTTAGATTTTAGCCTAGACAACCATTCTATATAATTTAGTGAATCATGTATATGTATTGTCAATAAATGGATGTTAAAACTTGTTAATAATATATCATCCCAAGCAGTTACATTTTAAAGCTTTCCATCTTCTCACTTTTTTGCTTACATTATACACTACTGAGGAGCAGCAAGGCATGAATGGGTGTGCCCATCCCAGGTGGGAGGATGCTTATTGATACGCTTCCAAAGGTGGATGTGGTCCAAAGAGTGGAGTTGCCCTTGGACATAAACAGCAAGCATAGTGGATGGGGAAATAGAAGTGGGAAGGTCATAAAAAATATCCCCCCAAAATGAATCACAGGTGAGAAGAGCCTCTGTCCCCAGGACACCCTTAGGATCTATAACCAGCCCTGCTAAAAGCAGAATAAGTCTGGCAGGGTTGGAGAGTAGCTGGCAGATGTGGTGTGGATGTTGAGGACTAGTGGCCAGGATGGTAACAATGAGGTCTGAGGGGGACCAAACAAAAAAAAAACATTGTACACTAGTGGATTCTTTGCTAGGTCAAAGATGAACAGTAATAGACGATATCTCTGTTTAGTTGCTTTTATTTTTTTATTGCTTGAGAAACAAAAATCCCTATTTTAATGTAAGAAAATGAGTTGGCATGTACTTATCAGCCTGAAATAAATTCTTCCAATGTACAGAATCAAATATCTAAGTTAATTATAATTTGGCATGGGTTATTATTATTATTATTATTTGTATAGTCAATGAATGTTGCAATTATTTTAATATTATCTGGAGTTTGCATTCCTTTAGCAATTATTCCATTCTTTGATTTTATTCACTTTTAATATTTTTATTTGCTCTTTTATTTGTAAATTAGTTATTGGTTCCAAGAGGGATTTAACATTTTCATTAGATTTGCATTTTATCTTCCAAGCCAATAAGAGACCTAAAGAACATTAAATGCAGCCGCAATATTGTTAAACCCTCTTAATTTCCTTTGATTTCCAAAAACCTGAATGGATGTATTTTTTTTCTAAATATAATTGTGGATCTAGTTGCTATTCTTTGTATTCCTTTTGGAGTTAAGCAATATGATTTGAGTGTTACATTTTTTCTAAAGCAGTTGTCACTTTATTATTTAAAATTAATTAGACTTTTGATTTGGCAACATGTAAACATATTTCTTTTTTGAATTTTTTATTCCTGTCATTCTTTTATTTTTGACATGAAGAGATAATTTTACCATACCTGCATATTTTAAGACATTCCCATAAAATGGTTATTATTTACCACTCCCTTATTGTTAATTAAGAGAGAATTCTTAATTTCTTTATTTAGCCAGTCCTTAAATTTTTTAAATTTCATCACACATGAAGGGGCGTATGTTAGTCATTGCTAGTTTTCTATGATATAATCAGTTTAAAGGAATTTTACACCTTATGCCATTAGAAATATATATTATATCACTTCATATTTGAGTCTCAAACACATAGGAATAGTGAGTGAAAATAGGGAATCTGGAACACCAAATCATTTAAATATTTAAACTTCATAAGTTAACCCAATTTCTATGTGCTTTGGCAAAGTTCAGTAGTCGATGTTCTTTACTTGCACTATTGTCTTTTCATTCAGTACACAATTAATATTACACCCCCCAGTTTGCTTGCTACACTGTCTAATTGTCTTTCAAAATTTTCTCCAAATTCTAGTACCCAGTACATATTTACTAATGTGATTACTCAGTTGTGGTATTCAGCTGCTACTAGTAAATGATTTCCTTTGGTGTTGCTGTATGAATAATCTTTAACATGAGTTTTATTTCTTCACAAGATGGTAGCCCTCTGCTTTTCTCATGAATGGAAGAATTCATCGTATTGAATAGTTCATAAATGTAATTTTTTGTAAGTGTTTTGCTACATGAATTAATATGCTGAAAGAAAACTGTAGGCCAGATTCAATTAAGCCTACACTAAGTGTACACTAAGTGTACACTGTTCAGTGGAATAGACAACACAGACATAGCACACGCCTTCTTCCTCCTAATTTTAGTTTTCCTACTGATATTCTTCTAACTTTAAATATTGATAGGGATTTGTAAAGGTTACCACAAAGTGTAGACTATGTGGGGTCTATATTATATTTTCAAAAGTTTCAAACATTGAACACCATATGGTCGACACCATATGAGCGATATTTGAAATTTCGAAAATATAATAAAAAAATTTAAAAAACTATACTTACCTAAACACTGTAGGCAGTGCGGCAAACCCCCCTGCACCCCCCACACCCCTGCTACTTAAACATTCCTACTCTGAGATTGCACTGCATTGAAGTAAAGGGAAAATATTCCCTACGGTGATTTCTGTGTTACGCGCACAACATTTCGACGTTTCAACCAATTGGGTTCGCTCAATACACATTCGCCATTTAAAATTTTCGATCACATGATAGGAACCCGACTACATGTACACTTAATGTAATATTTCTGAGTTACTAGAAAGCACAAAATATGTGATAAGAATTTTATTGAATACATATCATGTACACTTACCCCAGGATATAATAAATTCCATGTAGGCATAGTGTAGAGCCCACATGGAATGTTACCATGTCCCTGTACACTGTTCCCCCTCAGCAACACTCCATGCATATTAATCATGGTGCATTGCCAAGAGAGAGACATGGAACACTGTTATTAAATCAGTGTAGGGAGTGTAGTGCCAACTGTGTCTGCAGATGTAAGACACTCCCTGCACTGTCCAGTTGTATAATGTCAATTGTTTATTTAATTGTTGTGTTTATTTGTTTTGTTTTACATTTTTACTTTTTTTCTAGTTTTTTTTAAAGCATGTTTGTGCAGCACGCCATGGAGCGCAGCAATGCTAAACAGCCCCGAGATACCTGCCAGACTTTTAAACATAGAAACCAGATGCAATTAATTATTTAAAGCCCATGTTTAAGCATAGCTGAGCAGGTTTGTGCAGTTCAGTGCAGTGCTCAGCAGTGCTTATAGGCAGCTGAGAGGTATATGTAAAGGTGTAGCTGCATTCCAAATATTCTCGTAGCTAAATGGGTAGAGGTATGGTATCATGAGCAGTAGGTGCAGGGTTTGAATATATGCAAGGGAAATTAAGCATTTATTTTTGAAATACAAATTATACCAATTTTATTTTAATACTGGCCTGCTGCAGTCTGCTAAGCTCTGTTAAGACCTGCTAAGCCCTGCCAAGCACCGCATAAACACAATAATGGCTGAAATGTTTATGCACTGCTTGGCTCTGCTTAACCAGTTTGCGTACTTCTAAGCACTGCTAAGCATACAGGTTTTTGGGTTTTCACACAGCTCAGCTCAGCTGCACTGGTTTGTGCACTGCTAAATGATGTGCCACATTTTTAAATATTGTCCAGTGGTGTGTAAGGGCAAGAAAGCTTGCTATATTAAGCACAACAGGCAGGAATACAGCATCATTCATTGGAGTTCTATCTCTGAAGGATACTATGGCAAGGCTTTGGTGAGGGTTCGCACTTTTGGCTGCAGTGTTGGTGTATACTGGAGTCCAGGGTTATGGCCAGACTTCTTGAAAAAAAAATGCAGGCCAGCTTCGGCAGGGAGGTTACTAAGGCTCATAGTGCAAGATGGAGGACTAGGACTGGCTGGCAAGGGATTTCACCAGTGCAGCTGGTATCCCTTGCTCAGATCAACAGCGTTGTTACCACTACAATGACCTGAAGAGATGTAAGGGAGATCTCTTGGACACCTGGGTCCAAGAATTTCAGGCAGGGGATGTCCTGCATGTATGTAAGTACTTTTACCTCTGTACCACCAATATCTAATCTCAATGTCTGCTAAACTGGTATAGCATAATGGTGTTCTTCTCTTTTAACAGCTGCAGAGGAGAGGGCTTGCAACTTCAAGGCACATGCCAAGCCCTTGGCCAGGTTGCACCGTGAGTGTGGTGAGTATGGCTGTATTATGCTAACTGTAGTGAAATAAGCAAGAAAGAGTAAAGCATTACTTGCAATAAAGTATATACATTAAAGTTTATATTGCAATAAATGTGGACTTAGAGTTGTAGTGCAATAAATGAATAATGGCAACTGTAGTGCAATAAAAACATGAAACAATAGCATTACCTGCATTAAAGTATATATACAAGAAAGTCTGTAGTGCAATAACTGTGGAAATAGAGCTGTATTGCAAGACCTGAATAATGACAACTGTTGTTCAATAAAAACTTGAAACAGTACTAGAAACTGCACAAAAGTATACACAATAAATCTGTAGTGCCATAAGTGTGAAATTAGAGCTATTTGTTAAGAAATTAATAATGCCAACTGTTCTGCAATAACTCAGGTACCACTACCAATAACACCAAGGTTAATTGTGTACATCACCTTTGTCTTGATTTAACCATTGCAGTATGCATACAGGCTGTAATGGAAGGTACTGCAGTCAAGTATAACACTGTAATAGCCATAACATGCAAATATAATGGCAGCCAAATGTCTTATTTAACACATACAGTACTGGTCAAGGCTATTTCTAGGCCAATATTGTCCACATAATGCTCTGTCATCCACAAACAGCAGGTAATCAAGGTATATGGCTGAGGTAGCCCACTCCATGATCTGATATTGATGGTTCACTTCACAGATATTTCAAACCAGTAACAATATATTGTGTACACCTGTATTCTATATACAAATGTATAGATTACCTACTATCTCTGTCATGCTTGTATTTCATGCATGTGTGTTCTACTGTCACTGCAGTCTAGTATACAACTGTAGTGGTACTACCAGGTCATATATTGGTACCATGTGTACTCTAGGCAAATATCAGTCAGTAGTCAGCAGTGGCTCAGTAGCTCAGTTTGTTAAATGTTCTGTCTGTAGTACATTTTGCCACACACAGACCAGGATTTGAAGCCAGTGTTATATAGTACTAAGTATTACAGTATCATTCACATAATGTTTGCAGATTCTCTCTCCACAGGAACTACAGGTAAATGGGTGAGGTAGCCCATATTATGAGTAAATAGTTGCGTGTCTAGATGTCACAGACTGGTAAAATCATTACCAAGAATGTGAATGCACGGCATAACGTAAAGGAAATAAATATGATAAAATAAAAGGAAATAAATAAAATATGTAATCTTGGTATGGCTTATGCTTGGTGGTCCTCTGCCATAAACAAACTCTACAACAGAAGAAAGAAACTGTTACAAAAAAGAGGAAAATCCCATAATTGGAGGAACACCCTGGTCAGCCTCAGTAAGAAGCTGAGATCCCTCATAAAATCCTCCAAAGCTAGTTATGAAAACAAAATCGCCACTGATTCTAAAGACAACCCCAAAGCATTCTATAACTATGTCAAGAATCTCAATGGCAACAATTAGATTGGCTCCGAGTTACAGGACAATGGCACTAAATATACAGAACCAACTGATATTGCCAACATCCTGGCAGATAGGGTCAATGCTAACTTTGCCCCCCTCTCATCCCCTAAAGGGTGCATCTCTATACTGGAAGAATGCAAAGTTCCTGTAATCGTGGCTGCACAGGTAAAAACCACACTCTCCAAAGCCAAGAACACAGCATCCATGGGACCTGACAACATCCCAGGCTGCATTCTACATGAACTGCAGAATGAACTGGCACCCCACCTAAGCACCATGTTCAATCATAGCCTCACCTCAGGCTTTGTGCCCACTGAATGGTGCACAGCAACAGTTATCCCACTCCACAAAGGGGGAGTCATCACAGACCCCGGGAACTACCGCCCCATTAGCCTAATGAGCCTGGTCTGCAAGGCCATGGAACATATCATTATGGTTCTTATACACAAAGACATTGGTAATCTCCAAACTCTGGACCCCACCTAGTTTGGGTTTGTAAAAGGCAGATCATGTCTCCTAAACCTGATAGACTTCTTTGAAGCAGTCACCAAAGCTGTAGACGAGGATAAGGTGGTTCACACAGCCTATCTAGATCTTGCCAAGGCTTTTGACACAATCCCCCACTATGGAATTATAGATAAACTCACTAAACTAGGTATAAATCCCTATATCACAAGAGGGGTTGCCAACTGGCTCACTGACAGAATCCACACTGTGAAAGTAGCAGACTCCAAATCCAACTTCAGGCCCGTGACAAGTGGAGCACCACAGGGTTCAGTCCTGGGTCCTCTCCTGTTTGGTATCTACGTTTCTGAACTACAGGCTAACACAGAAGGTCTGTGGCTAACGAAGTTCACAGATGACTGAAAACTAGGAGCCGTAATTGAAACTCCTAATGATGTGGGCATCCTACAAAAGGGCCTCATGGAGACAGATGCTTGGTGTCAAAATCAAGGCCTCAAGCTCAATGCCAAAAAGTGCATTGTCATCCCCTTTGGTAAAAACTCTGTACCCATGAGATACCACATAGGTGGTAGTCTACTTAACACCGAAAGTGTGATAAGAGACCTTGGAACACAGGTGAACAGCAGTCTCTCCTTTGATAATCGTATCACCACAGTAGTCAGGAAATCCTTCTATGGGGCACACCTCATCACAAAAGGTTACTCATCCAGGAAAAAAGAGGTCATTGTTCCCCTCTACTCATCACTCATTAGACCAATTATAGAGTACAACACCCCTTTTGGTATGTACCTCACAAGACATCTCCAACAACTGGAAAGGCCGCAGAAATACCTCACAAAGAGGATTACCGGCCTCAAACAGATGCCCTACGCAGACCGTCTCAAAAAACTCCAGCTTTACTACTTTGCATATCGCCTACTCAGAGGTGATCTCTGCCTAACATACAAAGCTATGTCAAACCCAGAGCTGTTGGACATGCTCCACTTAAAGAAATCCCAATCCCTCTGAGCTACACGCTCTAGGGACCTAAACCTTGTCACCACAATAAACAGAACATGCTGGAGGGATAGCTTCCTGTCCCAGAGACTTCCCATACTCTGGAACAAACTACCTATCTATATCAAACAAAGCTCCTCATTAGCACTCTTCAAGAAAAATCTTGATGATTGGATGGGAGATAGGAAATTCACCCCGGGGATCACTTCTGTGGCTCTGCTTGACAGGGGCACAGGAAAATAATTTTCTTGGGTGGCAAAAGCCAGGGTACCATTTGGCTAGGCTTATATAGGTCCTATGGCCAATAGGCTAGTACTACCTATGAACCTATAAAAATAGATTAAAATTTATAATAGCAATACCATTGAAGAGAAATAAAGAGTATAAGCATTGCTATACCATATTTATGATAAAAGCACATTAGATATAGTGATATCAAAACAAAGTTATTATCAATGATTTTATACCCAAATTGACAAGATTATATATTAAATACATGCATGTGGAGCATTTCTCCCTGGGCCTCCACTTAAAACATGCTCTGTCCTAGTTGGATTTTCCCGGTCAACAAATGATAAGTAAAATAAAAATAAATAAATAATTAAAGTAATAACAAAGAATGCCATGAAATTATTTTCAATACAAACTCCAAGAATACGATACTTAAAATAGTCAAAGCATTATGTACAATTAACAAGCACAGGGAAACCAAGAAATGACTATGCAGAAGTATAATGTGAAATATTAAAACAAACTCACACTTTCTTTGAACTTGTGCAATGACCAGGGGCGGCCCGTGCTATTGGACTGCCGGACTGCAGCCCCCTCAACTTCAAACTAACAAATAAAAAGAAATAAAAAGAAAAAAATAAGAAAAAAAAAATTTAAATTTCACGGACTTCGCGCATGCGCACTAGTCCAGACTGCTGCTGAGACAGTCTGGAGCATGGAGCATGCGCAGATTGTCTTAGCAGCAGTCCTGATTGAGACACGTGAACAGGAGCGCTCCCACAAGTCTATGCAGTTTTAAACTGCATAGACTGCCTGGGGAAACACGTCGGGGTCGGACTGCAAGGTCGGCAGTCAGGAGAAGGATCTCGGGTCTGGATTTGCTGCAGGGGAAGATCTCGTGCGTGTGTGTGTGTGTGTGTGTGTGTGTGTGTGTGAATGCCCCTGGTGCAATATACTGGTGGTTAGGCTCATGGTGGTGTGGTAGGGAATACCTCAGGCTTGAACCCTGTACCTTGTATGCAGGTGTTAAAGACCTGAATTCCCTACCCACCACCATTTGTAAAAAAATTGCAGATTTTTGCCTCATATTTGATCTGATCTGTTCCTCATAATATCTGTGGTTTATAAATGTTGCAGTGCTTGATATTTGATGGTGCAGTGGTAGCATTGTTGCCTCACAGCTGCAGGTTCTCAGGTTTGCTTCTTGGCTGGGGTGCCTTCTTTTTGTGGGGGGGGGGTCTGTACCTTCTCCCTGTGTTTGTGTGGGTTTGCTTTTGTGTCCTCCCATGTTACAAAGACATGTCTGCATTATTTCTTCCTGGGCCTCTGCTGAGAATTGTTTTTTTTGTTCCAAGTCAGACTGTCCTGATTAACAAATGTTAAATAAAACTGACAGGCATTTGAATTTCAGACTTCAGGTTTCTGAATGTTTAGTTCCTTACCTATTTGATGGTGCAGTGGCAGTATTGTTGCCTCACAGCTATAGGTTTTCTGGTTTGATTCTTGGCTGGGGTGCCTTCTGTGTGGAGTCTGCATCTTATCCCTGTGTTTGTGTGGATTTGCTCTGGTGTCCTGCCATTTTACAAAGACATGTGTCTACAGTATTTCTCCCTGGGCCTCTGCTGAAAATTGTTTTGTTCCACAGAAGTAAAATTGACAGGCATTTGAATTTCAGACTTCATATTCTTCAGAAAATACATAGTAAAATGTTTTATTCTAGCAATAAATATATAGTAACGCAACCTTTTATTATAGCAATTTTTTAAGTTTATAAGATGGTTATGCAGTGTAAATGTGCAGAGAATCCCACCCATCCAAGGTAGACACAAGTACTAGAGTGGCTTTTCATCTGTCCTTGATTTTTACAGAATGGTCTGGTTTGGTTTCTGTCATTTTTTGTACTGTTGATTTATGCTTATTACTCAAAGTGCCTGTTGCTCTGTGTTTAAGTAGCAATACTTTAATGACCATCAGGTAAGCTTGGCTGAGATTGCAAGATGCAAGTAAGCTTTTATAAGCATACTGTTAAAGAATTGCCAACATTTAAAGCCTTTCTGTTGCCATGTAGAGAATACTTAACTAGATAATGTATAAGCCCCTATTGAAATGCATATGCCAGTATTTGTAATAAAGGACAGAATTACATTATTTTAAGAGTCTCATTACACTTGGAGACTTCCAGTCATCTCTGCAGGCTTTTCCCATAAACTGAATGCCAATCGTGTGGTCCATAACCTGTACAGTAATCCTTTTAAGCAATGTATCTTAAGCTTCTTTCTCGTTTGCTTTTCATTTTTTACTTTGATCATGTTTTCCCCATGAAACAAGTAGATGTCAGGCAGCAGGTCTTTTTTTGGATAAGGAACATTTTTACAAGTGGGGGCATCAGAGATTTCTACTTTCAGCATGTTACTTGTTACTTTAGTAAAGCTGAATATAAATTATAATTAGAACTGCAGTGCAAGAAGTGGTTTGAGTTGAGTGCTGCTTGTTTTTCTTATACTTGATTTTGACTGGCGTTCCATTAATGTATTTAAAAAAAAAGTAATTTATTTTTTCATGCCTCACAACCTTTTTTGTTTCCATCTAGATATTAAGCTGTCATGCAGCCAATGCATTGAAATATTTTTATTCTTCTACACTTCATTTTGTCTTGATTGGACTCTCATGACGACTGTTTGGCACCCAGTGCAGTATATTTAGTTTTTGTGGTTTGCTACTACAGGGGTGTGTGTGTGTGTGTGTGTGTGTGTGTGTGTGTGTGTGTGTGTGTGTGTGTGTGTGTGCGGTAGGGAATACCTCAGGCTTGAACCCTGTATCTTGTATGCAGGTGTTAAAGACCTGAATTCCCTACCCACCACCATTTGTAAAAAAAAAAAAAAAACTGCAGATTTTTGCCTCATATTTGATCTGATCTGTTCCTCATAATATCTGTGGTTTGTAAATGTTGCAATGCTTGATATTTGATGGTGCAGTGGTAGCATTGTTGCCTCACAGCTGCAGGTTCTCAGGTTTGCTTCTTGTCTGGGGTGCCTTCTTTGTGGGGTCTTTATCTTCTCCCTGTGTTTGTGTGGGTTTGCTTTTGTGTCCTCCCATGTTACAAAGACATGTCTGCATTATTTCTTCCTGGGCCTCTGCTGAAATATTTTTTGTTCCAAGTCAGACTGTCCTGATTAACAAATGTTAAATAAAATTGACAGGCATTTGAATTTCTGACTTCAGGTTTCTGAATGTTTAAGTCCTTGCATATTTGATGGTACAGTGGTAGTATTGTTGCTTCACAGCTATAGGTTTTCTGGTTTGATTCTTGGCTGGGGTGCCTTCTGTATGGAGTCTGCATCTCCTCCCTGTGTTTGTGTGGATTTGCTCTGGTGCCCTGTCATTTTACAAAGACGTGTCTGCAGTATTTCTCCCTGGGTCTCTGCTGAAAATTGTTTTTATTCTGTCAGCAGTAAAATTGACAGGCATTTGAATTTCAGACTTCATGTTCTTCAGAAAATACATAGTAACACAACATTTTATTCTAGCAATTTTCTAAGTTTATAAGATGAATATTTGAAATTTGTCCCTATTTTTGGGACTGTATTCCCCCATTATTGGCTTCGTCCAGGTTTTTTGTGCTAAGGTTGACAGCTATGTCAAGAACTGAATTCACTGAATGTTTGAGGGCTGTATTCCCTCATTACTGGGTTTGTCCAGGTGTTTTGTACTAAGAGGTTGACAGCTATGGTGAGAACTGAATTCACTAAATGATAGCCATTTAAGTTTTTATCTTCCTCTTTTACAAAGCAGCTGATTTGGCGTAGTGGTATGTTGCTCTGACTGTTTTGCACAGGGAGCTTGGCAGTAAAATATATGGTTCTAGCAACTTTCCAAGATTATACAAGCAATGTTTGTGTCCCTGGTTTTTGGGCTTTTGATCCCCCCAATACATTTTGGCTTTTTCCAGTTTTCTTGTGCTGCGAAGTTGAGTATTGAGTAGATTTTACAAGGAGCTGAGAGCTGCAGGGGAACAGAAGTTTAGTGTTGCTTAAGTGAAGTTGGTTTGCCTTGTTAATAGCACAACAGGTTGTGTACTTGCCTTTGATGCAGAAGTCTGTGGGTTCTACTCCCACAAGGGGTGGATGCTGCCGTACTGAGAATGTTCTCCTTGGTGAAGATACTAACTATGAGTCCGTTATCAGTTTGCCATCCATTTCCTCTTGCAATATTACTAGCTTATCATTTTTTAATGTAATATAGGCAGTTTATTCCTGAGGGGCAACAGACACTTTATTTTTCGATGAAACCATGAAATATAAAGGTGTTTGCTAGCAGCAACCTCTTCATTAGTTACAGATTTCTTTAATGTGGAATTATTTAGATGACTTTTACTTCTTCAGAGATAGTGCATATTTACTGATAATGGACTGTGTAGAATAGTGCATATTTACTGATAATGGTGGACTGTAGAATTGTGCATATTTACTGATAGTGGTGGACTGTAGAATTGTGCATATTTACTGATAATGGTGGACCGTGGAAGTCTGAGTAGACTTTTATGATAAATGTTCTGAACTGGGCAGTTTTGTCATTATGGGTGCATGCATTTTGTTTCATTGCTTACTGGAAAAATGTTCAAAACAAATTTAAAACTCCCTCTAACAACTGTAATATATTGTACAAGGAATATAATTTAGTACAATGAGGAAGGTGTATCAAAGAGCACATGTATGTTTCATATGCAAGGGGCCTATGATTTGAAAACAGCCCAAAATTTATCTTTTATCTGCCACTGGCAAAATGTATTTTCTTTGAATGTGGGTTTCAATACTGTTTCAATGAATGTGAGTTTCAAGGGCAGAGAAGTTTTAATGCTAAGTTTTCATTGTGAGACTGCATTGCTTTGTTTAGTAGATGACTTAGTGTTTGTGCTGTAAAATACAAAATAAAACTTTCAAATGAAGTCCAACTCATCATAGAAGTAAAGCAGTATGCACATTAGTGTTTATGGTAAAAGGAGTGAAATAGCCAAGTAATGGTTCATTGGAATGGCTGCAGAGGCTCCATTCAACCATGATTTTTGTCAGCGGGGAAGGGCAACAAACTCAGACAGGCCCAGCTGAACTATACCTCCCAACTGTCCAGATTTTCAAAGAATGAATAGATTTTTGCTTCTTATTTTTGGTTTGTTCTTCATAAAATTTGTAGTTTTCTGGCAAATCATTTAGAAATTAAGTCACTAAATAATGATACACTGAGTTTCAGACTTCATAACCTTCAGAAAAATGCATGCGAAAGTAAGAACTGCTATTCTATCAACTGTCTCAATTCATACAAGAGCAATTTTTAGTACTGTTTATATGTTCCCCCAATATATTTTGCCTTGTTCAGATTTACTGCATTAACAGGTTGAGAGGTACATGCAAATAAAATTGCTTTATAGAATTAGGCATAGCCAACCTCTCAACTGTCCCCGATTTTGGCTCAAAATGTTGCTCTTCCCCTAATAATCCCTCCATAAAATAGCAATTTTGGAAGAAAACATGGAGGGTTTACAATTAAGAAATAACTGTAATAATCAAAGTTATAGATTACTTGAAATGCATGTAGATTATTTTATTTTGTTAGCTGCTCAAGTTAGCAGTACTAATATTAAAGTGTCCCTTCTTTGACAGGTTCCCAGCTGTATTGTGTGGCTATTTTATATTTTTCCATCACATTTGGTCCATTTTTCATAAAATTGTGTTTTTTGGCAAATTAGTGACAAATCACTAAAGACTGAAGTTAGAAAATAATGACAGACATTTGAGTTTCAGATTTTATACCCATCAGAAAAGTCATACTAATGCAAGACCTATTCTATTATCTTTCTAAGTTTATTAGAGCAATATTTAAAAATTGTCCTTATTTTTGGGTATTTGTCCCACTTCTGTGTATGGCTTTGTCCAGATTTCTTGCTCTGAGGTTGAGAGGTATGACAAATGTGTCAGGGCCATCAGTCAGCCAGAGACATTTCAAATTGTGACATACTTGTTGCACCCCACTCCACCATGTAGTGACTCTGGATGTGTCCAAGCAAGGCAAGGAGTAGTTATGCAGTGTAAATGTGCAGTGTGCCCCCCCCCCATCCAAGGTAGACACAAGTACTACAGTGGCTTTTCATCTGTCCTTGATTTTGCAGAAAGGTCTGGTTTCTGTCATATTTTTGTACTGTTGATTTATGCTTATTACTCAAAGTGCCTGTTGCTCTGTGCAATGCTTTAATGACCATAAGGTAAGCTTGTCTGAGATCGTAAGATGCAAGTAAGCTTTAATAAGCATACTGTTAAAGAATTGCCAACATTGAAAGCCTTTCTGTTGTTGCCATGCAGAGAATACTTGACTAGATAATGTATAAGCCTTGGGTATTAAAGGACAGGATTCCATTATTTTAAAAAGCTCATTACACTTGCTGGAGACTTCCAGTCATCTCTACAGACTTTACCCGTAAACTAAACAGAATGCCAATGATCATGTGTGGTCCATAACCTTTACAGTAATCCTTTAAGCAATGTATCTTGAGCTTGTTTCTTGTTTGCTTTTCATTTTTTACTTACATGTTTTCCCCATGAAACAAGTAGATAGTTGTCAGGCAGCAGGTCTTTTTTGGATAAGAAACATTTTTACAAGTGGGGGCATCACAGAGATTTCTACTTTCAGCATGTTACTTGGTACTTTAATAAAGATGAATATAAATTTTAATTAGAACTGCAGTGCAAGGAGAAGTGGTTTGAGTTGAGTGCTTCTGTTTTTTCTTGTACTTGATTTTGACTGGCATTCCAGTAATGTATTTAAAAAGTAATTTATTTTTTCATGCCTCACAACCTTTTGTTTCCATCTAGATATCAAGTAAGCTGTCATGCAGCCAATGCATTGAAATATTTTTATTCTTCTACACTTATTTTTGTCTTGACTGGACTCTCATAATGATGGTTTGCCACCCAGGGCAGCGTATTTAATTAAAGTTAGTTTTTGTGGTTTTGAGCATAGCTCCTCCCCTTTCTAGTTGGCCACACCCTCCCTTGACCCCACCCATTCAGCTGTCTCCTGCAGCCCCCCTTTGATTTGAAGTCACCAGCCGCCACTGGCAATGACAACTACATGAGTTAATTGTTAGGATAATGTTATACATTTGTGAGTGCAACAGTCATCTATAGCATTGTGTTAAATCAACAAATCGGACCAATTTGGGAAACTGCTATAAATAAAAATAATGAAACTTCTTCCAAGAAAATTTATTTCCTGTGAATTTGTGCAGTACTATTAGTCATACATTTTAAGTGCTAGTAAATGACATTACCAGATCATGGCATGCAGTATTTTTAAAATAACTAACAACCATTCATTGAAGTTATAAACGTGAATGTGTATTGTTACTATTGTGAATTCTACTTGACAAGTACCTCACACTTTCTTATTTTATTCAACACATCCTTCTCATTATTGCTGCAGTTCATCGTGACAGGAGCCAACACTCAGCAATGAGAAATATTCACGTTTCTTTCTCTAAACTTACTACTATATAGTGCCAGGGGTAGAGTAGAAAGCAGTTGAATTAAAACATTGCAAACACTACAGCTGTGAGGGAAAAGCACAGTGCCTGTCTAAAAGGGCACCCCCCTGAAAAGAAGCATCTGCAATAAAACAAAAAGGTTTGAAGATAGTGTCCACTTCAAAAAAATATGAGAATTAATTTCAAATTAGTGAGCATTTGACAACTATACAACCAAGCAGATGAAGTTATAACATCAAACATTATAAAAGAATTTAACAGCACGTAATCAATAAAAGACAGTTGTTATGAAGTCATTGAACTATAAGTGGTCTTTAGTAGCAACTGCAGCCTATCAATTAACTATGCAAATGAACGGACAAAATATATGCCAACAAAGTTAATGTTTCTGTGTAGCTATTTTATGTATGTTAGTTTTATGTTTACTTTTAGCTTCATAAGTTCTAGGAAAGCTGCCCTTGTGGGCCATTTTAAGCCTAGCCCATTTCCCTTTCAAAGGTGAGAATCAAACCATGTGCCATGGGTCTGTGACGGAAATACTTTAACCATTATACCAGTCCAAAACCCCAATTTGCATTGCTACAGATAATATTTTTTGTTCATAGGTAAGTATTAGGCTAGCTGCCATTTTGAGCCAATTTAAGCCTACCACTTTCCAAAAGGTGAGGCTTTACATCTATAGAAACAACAGCATGGTATGTTGGTACAGGTCTATATCGCATCATCGAACTCTCATAACATTGAATATCTAATCAATGACCCCTTTACACTGAACGTCCTATTCAGCAAACTACCAAAAACAGCGAATTGTATTACATCAAATTGCCATTGTTGGCCAGCACCTTGTACGTAATGTTATTCTGTGCAGGAAAACAGAAAACAAACTAATTTCTAAAAACAAGACTTTTTTTCCATTTTTGCAGAGGGACTTCATCTGCTGCACCACCCCACACACTCTGCTAATTAAAAATACCAACTACAAGATCGCACTGCATTGAAGACGTAGGACATGTTGGTCAACTATGGCAACTCAATGTAATACAATCCGCTGTTTTGGTAGTTCATTGAATAGGATGCTCGATATAAAGGGATCAATGATTAGGTATTTCATGTTATGAGAGTTTGATGATGTGCTATAGACCCCTTGGTACTTGGAAAACTGTATTTATTTTCCTTTAATAACTGTGTTATTTCACATATCAAGTATCATTTACAGAGGAAGGTTATACACAAGCTTGAGACATTTTCTATTCACAAACTATTAGAAAATAATAAAAGCAGTTGCAAAATGCTAAACAGGTTTCAAAACAGAATTTAAGTTATATACTCTAAGCCTCAGAATGAGTTATTTTACTGAAGAATTTGAGTCTTTTGGTGGTGATAAGCTATAAACACTAACAAGAACTGAATTAGTTAACTATTTCTACATTTGCAAAGTCTTTTGAACAGAATTTGGAAATTACATAAAAAAGTAATAAAGATCAAAAGAAGATCTGTCTCCTGCATTAGGGTGAATATGTTCCATTTTAAGAGAGTATCACCTTAGTCTCAATGAATATAACTTTTAAGAGTCAACATTTACCTCCTTTTGGTAGTGCAGTATGGAATAATGAAAGAAAGATGGATTTGTTCAATCCAATCTATAGAATGTTGAAGAGGCTGTCAAAGTTACTATCATCCTCCCAGTGTATGATATTAGAAAATCACTTGGTATAATTTGTGAAACTGCCTTGGTGCATAATGATGACCTGGAAATAAGATTCATAGGACTGTCCACATGTATTTGCTGAGAAAAACAGATTAAAGGAAGAGGGAATTAGATTTAGTCCATAGTTGAAAAATATCAAGGAAGCACTTCAGTTATTTAGTTATACCTATTTAAAGTGATGTTTGAGAGAATTATTAGACAAGTATGGGCAAATAATGATGTCTATATTATTTATGGAAATATTTTCTCGAATGTCTATGCACAGCATTTAATGAAAAAAAGTTTAATTTATTTATATGCACTATATATGCATTATACATTTGGCATTTAGTATTGTACTCTGGTGCATTTAAAATTAGGTTTCAGTTTAAGAATTAAGAAATGTATTTTTTATCTGCCAAAGAAAAAGATCTATTGAATGTTTCCTTAAACTGCCCTGTTTAGGGGTGGTTAAGAAAAGGGTTATTCAGTGACCTATTTTTCATAAACTAAAAAGCCGCATTATTGTCTAATAAAGTAAAAATGACTACTCTTCTTTTTTTTTTTACACAAGAGGTTCAGGCTACCACCAAGAACACAGCTACCCTTAACAAAATGCAGAAGAGTAGAAGAAAATTGCAAAAATATTTTAACTGGGCTGGTATTCTTAGCCAACGTGCATAGTATGCATCATGACACTGAGCTAGAAGCAGCAGCATATTGGCATGTTGAGTTTCATAGTACCAGCTGAGTGCATAATGAGATGTAAATGAGAACAGCTGACAGAATCTCATGACTTATAGATGTTAGGTACGTCTGGCACACAGCAATCTACATATCATTATAAGACAAAAAAGCTCATGGGAAATTACAGAGATGCAACCAATATGCTCAGAGTTGCATCAGCAGCATTTATAAGCCAGTACTTAGTAACTACTAACACTTAGTGCAAATGCAGTGGCAGGAGGCATGAGCAAAAATGGTACCCGATTACTTACAACCAGCTAACTGACCAGCAGTTGACAGACCATTTTCAAGTGCACAGAAATATCATAAAGGCAGTGACTGACTTGTATGGTCTGCACATTTAATCATGAGAAAATAGTGAACTTCCTATACCAGAGGACACTAAGGTATGTGTAGCTCTTACCTCACTTGCTATAGGGACCTTCCAGAAACAAACAGGGAATATACTGGGTAAATCACAGGAGTCAGCCTGCAGATTATTCAGCAAATTTCTTAATTCACTAATTCCACATAAGGATGAGTATATCTATTTAGCCAGTGTACCAGGGGATAAAGCCTGTAGCATGCATGGCTTCTATGACACTACTCATCACCCCCAAACTGCCTGGTTACTATATATTGTCAATAAAAGCTACATCTAGTGTCCATGGGAAATGATATGTAGCATTCCATCAGCTGGCAGGCACTGTGCAATGCAGGGGTTGATAACCAGTCTGTCTGCACAACAGTCTGGCAGTGGCCATGATTCTCATATCTGACATTCAAATAATCTATATCACCACTTGTTGCATAGGAAAATTCCATAGAACCACCTTATGAGTAAGTGCAGACACTGTGGTACATATGGATACATATATATATATATATATATATATATATATATATATATATATATATATATAAAACCAAAGAGAATGCACACGTATCTCACCCACAACATGTTCCGACTGTGATTCAGTTGTTTCAGAATAACTACTAGAGCCTTGGTTGATTACACTTCTAAGTATTATTCAGAGCATTGATAAACAGCAGCATAACACTGCCCGTATGCAAACCATAATCACTGAAGTGTGTGTGTTCAACCTGCTGAAGGCACTGTCCCACTGCCTGGAAATGTCTAGAGGGCTCTGACATATACCATCACCACCACTGCTTACAAGATGATCACAGCATGCTGCAAGCTGTCTAGCATGATTATGAAAAAGCATGCAGATCGACCATCCATTCAAGGATCCGCTATATGTGCTGCAGACACTCCTGCCACAGCCAACACACCAGCATCATCCAGCAAGGACAGTGAGGCCAGAAAACAAGGAGTAGCATACACACCACATACAGCCAAACAGTGATGGGTACAGTACTTGACAGTGAAGGTGAAGTGGTGGCACTTTATCCAGCTGTTTTGGTCCATGACAAACATAAAGTGATAGCATCACATCATACAGAACAAACATGATGCATACAGTATTAGTTAAATACTGTGCTGGGCAATGCACAGTCAAGTAACACTGTCCATTACACATCTCTACAAACACCACACAGAATAAAGGGTGCAATAGTCACAGTCATCATCATTTGCACAGGCCCCAGGTGATACAATGAACACAGTTAATATTACAGCCTGGGTTATGGATCTAACTGAAAGTAGGATACATATTTTGTGACAGTAGATACTTTGTGGCCTTGACAATATCCCTTGGTGACAGGGAGGGGTAACAATATGAGACAATGACTGTGGGGTGGCACAATATGACTGTGAGGTGTAGTAAGGGGGTACAAGGGGGCAAAGCCCTCCATGCCCATTGTTGTTCATGCATGCTAATCCTAACCCTACTCCTCCTAAACCTAACTCTATACCTTCCCTTAGAAAGCCCTTTCTGTTACATTTCTAGAAAATAAGTCTCTCAAAACATACATCACATACAAAAGCTCAAATTTACAACACTAAATCTATCCCATTGCCTAGCTCTTATTCTAACCCTAACTCACAGACACTCCACACACAAGTTCTCACCAATAATTTTGAAACTTTTGATATATACAAATGTTTTGGTATTAAAATCCCAAACCCATACTCACCTTACATGCAAACATTCAGTGTAATATCATTCGCTATCTACCACTCTCTGCAAACAGTCTGCTCAACCACTTTCCCGAGCAATAAACTCACTTGACAAAAATGCTTTTATGAATGCTGACAAAGATCTCTCTATCATTTCATAGCCACACTTAACAGAGAACTTCAACTGTTATCACATTTTTTTTAAAAATCTCAATTGCAACCATGATTTTTGCA
Source organism: Protopterus annectens (assembly GCF_019279795.1). Taxonomy (NCBI): domain Eukaryota; kingdom Metazoa; phylum Chordata; order Ceratodontiformes; family Protopteridae; genus Protopterus; species Protopterus annectens. The sequence continues at coordinate 495,336,484 of NC_056730.1, read as the reverse complement.
TTATAGTATATTTCGCATTCAAACTTTATTATTTCAGCAAATAATCTTAAATGTCACTCTTGTAAAATAAATTAATTTCATGTTTAATTTCCCATTAAACCTTTAACAAGTCTGCCACTGTTTTTTTTTCAAAACACCTTCACTAAGCCATCTGTGGCTTTGAAGCTTGAGGGAAAACTGTTAGAAAATGAGAAGTTATGGATTCAAAAATTTCAGCCTCCTTTCAATGTGAATGGGCAGAAAACATGCAATATTCTATTCCCCTCAAGTCCCAGATAGGAAGGCTATTAAAGTATTTGACACTTTCATCCTTAAGGAAGATGGGAAAGGAAATATTTCTGTCTTCCATATGGAAATCATGTATTTTTCATTAGAAATCCAGAGGTTCCAGAGCAAGTTAATGCTTATTTAACTCAGTGGAAATGCAGCACAAGCGAACATGATTATACGTTTGGTAAGTGCATGGTTCATTAATGAAAAACACAATTTTGGACAGAAACAAAATGATCAGTTTAGAGTTAGATTATTAAGAGAAGCTGACTTGGTGGTAGACATAGCACTTGGTAAGTCAGTGAGTGTGCAAATGCACAGCTTAAAAGTACAACTGAAGAAGCATTAAGTGTGCAAAATATGGCCTAAACTTCTGTTTCAAACATTTGGGCCAAAGCTGAGAAATAACTTTAAATCACCCAAAAAGCCAATAGGTTTTGAATCAAGATACTTCTGAACAACAACAGGTAGGGTAGTCTAATGTCTGGCATTACTGACTGAATGACTGACTATACTACTTGGTGATTTACCAATCAAAACATGATGAGCAAAATTGCAAATATATGATATAAAATCAGGGACATTCAGTTCAATCTTCAGAAAAAGATAATAAGCAAATTGTGGAGTGAACTATATGTTATCTCATAAAGAAAATGACTGCTCAGACAGTCAAGGCATTTTTAATAAACAAATTAACAGTAAGCACTTTCATCTCACAGGCTTCATCAGACTGCTAAACTCTGCAACTACATTCATTCAATCACTGTAATCACATGATTATTAATCATCCAACAAAAATGTTGCTCCTGCATATTCACTCTTTAAACTTTTCAATATTAGAATGCATTTACAATTCAATGTATCATTAAGACCTGGTTCCTTTACAGCTTTTAATATAATCTGCCACCTAAACTCTTTCACTTTTGATATATTTTCACAATCTACTTCTATGAAATCTTCTTGATGGTCTAAAATGAAATCTAAGAATTTATTATATTTGGCATAAAATATATGTCTATATAATGGATTCACTTCATAATTTTGAAATACTGAAACATCGAATTTCAGTATCTCAAAACTATGAAACCGAATCCACAAAACACTGAAATTACAAAACCCGAACCTAAAACTGCAAAATTCAAAACACCGAACAAACCACATACACTACACAATACATACACCACAACACCCACATCACAACATAAACAAACAAAAACTACACACATACACAACTCATGCACACATAAGCAGAGGGGCAAGCCCCCATGCACCCCCCCACACCCGCCTACTTATATATACTAACTCCGAGATTGCACAAACAGGAAACAAAAGCAAACTCACACACGCACATTCTCCAGTCCCTCACACACACACATCAAACATATCAGCACACTCAAACACACTCTAACCCCCACTCAAATCCCTTACAAAACACTCACCTACCTGACAAAACACCTAGATCCACACACGGCACCGCACACCATAAACACACAATCTTGGACATCACATAGTGTAAGGCCAGAACCGCGAATTTGAGATATTTGAATTCGAGATTATGAACATGTGCTATTTTAAACATTCGGGTTTATAGTCCCGAGATACTGAAATTCGACATTTCAGTATTTTGAGATTATAAACGGCTCCCATATATAATACATTTAGTATATCCAACTTGGATATAGCATACAGATACTCTTAGGTTCTTAAACAAAAGGTGTTTTTCCTATATTAAAATTGTCATGGCCAGTGCATAAAGTGATATATATGACAAAATTTGAGTTGCAAGTAAAATATACAGGTGATACTAATTATTTCTCTGTTGATGAAACATGGTAGCCACAACCTTGAACTAAGAATCTACATTGTCCACATGTTCACATATGATTTTTTACTGTACTTTTGTCTGTCATTTGTGAAGTCTTTTTTTTTTTTTTCAGTATTGAAAAAAAGTAGGTGTTCCAGAAGCACTCATTGGCTGGGCATAAAGCAGGCGATACACTTGTAGGGGAAGCTAAATTGTGGAAATTGGTGTACAATTTCAGAAATCCTAGCTATGTCCTTGGTGTTAAGAATTAAGTGTATTGGACAGTATAAATTGCCTAGGTTTTACTAAAAGTATAAGTGCTATCTATATTACCTGGCAGATGCTGTTGTCAAGTGTGCAAATCTGGTTAAATTGTAATAAGCAAATAATATCAATCTTTGCACTAGAGCCTGAATATTAGTAAATCATACCTCTCATCTGTCCAGATTTTCACAGAATTTCCAGATTTTTGCCTCACATTTTTGGTTTGTTTCTCATATAATTGCTGTTTTCTGGCAGATTACTGACAAATGATTGAGGACTGAAATCAGAAAATAATGAAAGATTTGATGATGAATAAAATAAATAATAAAGATAATCTATGTAAGAGATGTAATGTAGAAATTAATGCTGACTGGGCTCATATGTTTTATGACTGTATAAAATTGAAAGAATACTGGAAGTCAATTAATGAATTTTTGCAGGCTCTTTTTACAGATAATTTCATTATTTCTAAATCTCTTATATTATTCAACACACCTGTACCTCAAAGTGTTAAAAAGGTTAAGCTTCCCTTGTTATGGTCTATTCTAGCAGTGGCTAGGAAAATAATAACTAGAAATTGGATTTCAGATACACCTCCTTAGTTCAATGAATTTAAAAATGTTATGAATATAGTGTGCCATATGGAAATAAACACAATTAGGACTAGAACAAATAGAAAAACATCTTATTTTATTGTATGGGATAATTTACAAAATTTGTTAAAAAATTTTAATTTCAATAGCATGGTATTTTAGTTTAATTAATTGATCTGATTGTAGTGGATGTCTTTGTAAATACTTTAGTTGTTTTGTTGAATATTATAATAATACCTATTTTAATTACTTGTATAAAATTGTTATATTTCTCTTATATGTTAAAACAATAAACCTGTTTTGAAACAAAAAAAAAAAAAAAAAAAAAAAAAATAATGAAAGACATTTGACTTTTAGAATTCATACCCTTAAGAAAATTCATGCTAATGAAAAACCTGTTGTTCTGTTAACTTTCTAAGTTTGTAAGAGCAATATTTAAAAGTTGTCCATATTTTTGAGCCTTTGTGCTCCCATTGTTTATGGCTTTGTCCAGACTTCTTGCATTAAGAGGTTGAGAAGTATGTAGTAAATCTAGGTCCATGAAGCAGTTTGAAGAGGAGTATTGCCTGTGTGAATCTTTTTTAGCCTCTGGTGTTACTAAGGTTTTTTGTTTGTTTGTTTTTGTTTATTCTGAAGAGAAATTGTTCCTTGAAATTCTATCAAGAAATGCTGCAATATGCTTAGTCATATGAAACGTTTGAATTATTATCACTGCTTAAGTCTTGAGAGCATTTATTTACCAACAATGAATATCATGCCACCTCACAACTATAAAAGTGCACATAAGTTAATTGTATATGAAACCTCACTGAAGACAACACTCCCAAGGTCATAACGGTACATGTGAAGTGCAGGATCCAATACATATAGGCCACCCGTACATGAAACATTGGGATCTGTCTTGACCACAACATACTGAAAGCTTTTCTCATGGTGGCAAAGTCTCCCTCCCCCTGCCCCACACCTCCTTAATTAATATAACAAACCAAAAGGCTTCATTATTAAAGAGCCCTTTTGATATATTTTAAATTTCAGTAAAGGCAATCCATAATCTTCCCAAAGTGCTTTGTTAATTTCCACATTACAGTGCCTGGTCTGGTGCCTTTGTTTCAAAACACACTGTAAGTACATGGGAATTTCCAGATCTCAGAGTTTTCACAGCAATACTTGTAAATGATACACCTCCTCCAGAGTATGATAAATTGTGTGTGGAGGGGGGGTGATCAACCTCATACATAATTCTTGAATCATAACAACACACATGCAGTAGTAAGACATAAGAGAGTACAGGTGGACAGGACAAAAATGCACAAAAAAATGGAATACCAACAGGAAATCTGTACTTCAGTTTGAAAATACAAAGCAATAATAACAAAATTTAAAATAATTGGTTTAAATATTAATACTTCCACAAATCAGTCAGTCAACTTAGATGAAAAAGGTTACCAATCACCACAGAAATTTTCATCCCCAAAATGTCATCCCTAAAGTGCACATAATTTCTGTATTGTGGTATAAATGTTTTAAACTTTCTGTTTATTTAGTAAATGCCTAGAATTCAGACCTTATATTTTATTGTTAACAAGTGAGATGGTCCGTCTCCATTATGACTAAGGCCACAGGAATAAAGGTAAATGCAATATATTTATATTTATGTGTGTGTGTGTGTGTGTGTGTGTGTGTGTGTGTGTGTGTGTGTGTGTGTGTATATACATATATATATATATATATATATATATATATATATATATATATATATAGGGAGCCTAGTATATGATCGAAGACGCATTATTTCCAATGCGTCTTGATCGAACTTGAAAGCACGAAATGGCAAAATACTGAAACGGCATATAAATAAATTCTTTCCCTGGGAAAGAAATTGCTTGGCCGCCTTCGTTATTTTGCCATTTCGTCACTGTAGTGCGATCTTGGAGTTGGTATATTTGAGTAGGGAGGTGTGGGAGCGAAGCCCCCAACTTTCTGTAATGTTTTAAAGTTTGTATTTTTTCTTTTTTGGAACAGCGATTTGTTTCCCTGGGAAAAAAAATTGCTGTTCTAAGTGTTCGGGATTATAAGCTTTCGCTTACATGGGGTCAATAAATCAATGTTCGCTTTTTTTAAGCATTTGCTGATTTAATATAGACCCTATAATATATATATATGGGTCTACCTGAGATGGTCGACAAGCCATTTGATCGACTTTCATTTGGTCGACAATTCATTTGGTCGACAGGCAGATTTGTCCCCCTCCCCAATGTTGTGCAACCCTGGAGTTGATATATATAGTTAGAGGGGGTGCGGGGGGCACAGCCCCCGACATTTGGGGGGGTGAAGCCCCGCACATAAAAATGCTTGTCAACCAAATGAAAGTCGATCATATGGCCTGTCGACCATGTGATAGGGATCCATATATATATATATATATATATATATATATATATATATATATATATATATATATATATATATATATATATATAGATATATATATATATATATATATATATATTTATATATATATATATATATATATATATATATATATATATATATATATATATATATATATATATATATATATATAGACAGTGTACAGTAGCCAGGAAAAGCATACAAACTTTACATAGACAATGAATGAGGTCTAGACTGAATCTTAACTGTGTAAGGCAAAAACCTTAATGACTGAACCACAATGCTGGATAGAGCTCATATGTAGTAGAATAGAACATGTATGTGCCAAGCCTATTAGTCTGAAGTGAGATTTGTAAGCCACTTCTCTCCTCAGGGAGTAAAAGCACTGAACAAAATTTTTTCCATTACCCTGATATCTGTTTTAGATGTCTTCAAATTGCAAGACAAAAAGAAATGAAAATGTATAGTATAAACTATTAGCTGGAAGTCTCAGCAATAAAATGGATGATTTATATGTTTTTGTCTGCTTCAAGGATGTGAATATCTGACCACTAGTGAAAGAAGGTTTAAAGATCCAAAATGCCTATCATAAAGTAGGATTCTGTCAACTTTTCTGCTAGTCATAGTGAATTTTCGCACTTTTATGTACTGCCTGTGGATGCGATATATATATATATATATATATATATATATATATATATATATATATATATATATATATGAGTCTAGCTAATTCTATCCACTTTGCAATCCTTTAATATGTTGTCATTTGCTGCTAGCATTGTTATTTGCTGGTGTGACTTGCTTGTCTTTGCGAAGCCAAAACTGCTTACGCCCGGTAGCACTTGTCAGCCAGGAAGGCAGATATAGGCAGAGGATAAATGAGTATAATTTTGATAATCAGAAAATACTTGATAGGTTCAGAGTGGAATGGGATATTATAAGGGTTTTAGTGAGTATGACCCACAGGGATACTGGAGGAATGCATGGACTTCCTATCCCTGTGAATGCTAAGGTATGTGTAGCCCTCAATATATTTTTCATGAGGATTTTCCAGAGATTGACTGGGGACACATTGTGTATAGCACAGACTTCTGCCTCAAGGATACTGCAGCAGTTCTTGGATATACTCTTGGCATGTGTGGATCAGTGCATCTGTTTTCCTGTGTCACCTCAGGACCAAGTCAAGACTATGTGTGCCTTTTATGAAGTAACAAGTTACCCTGAGGTAGTCAGTGCAATAGATTGCACTCATGTTGCAACTAGGGCCCCTTCTATTCAACAAGGTGAGTTGTACTGCAATAGAAAGGGCTACCGTTTCACCAATCACCAGGTAGTGTGTGGTACATCAGGATGCATCACCAATGACTCTTCCCAGCATCCTGGCAGTGCACATGATTCCCATAAACACTAGCTCACTTTACCACTTCTTCCTGAATTGTAGGATGCCCAGTAGTCATCTTGTTGGTAAGTGGAAAAATATTTTTTTTATTGATTTAAGTAGTCATTTATGATAAAATGTATTACTAAATACTAAATTACTTCCCCCCACCCCACCTTTTCTTTGTCTTTTTATTATTTTTTTTTTCATCTTTCAGGTGATGCTGGATATTCACTGGAGCCATAGCTCATTACACCAGTGAAAAATCTAAGTGGAGCTGCAGAATACACCTAAAACACATCCCTGTCCCAGACCCGTATTGTCTTCAGCCTCCTGAAGTGTCAGTTTGGGTGTCTGAATTAGTCTGGGGATGCCCTTTAGTATGACCTAGCTGCTGCATGCAGGATGTTTACTGCCTGCTGTAATCTGCACAACATGATCATGTACCTGTCTGGTGGTGAAGTGACCCATGCTGTCACTGTAACTCCCAGTTCCAGTCCACTATGACTGAAGATTACCAGCTGGCAGCAGTAGTAAAGGACAAAATGTGGCAGGCTGATGCATAGCATATGGCCATGCTGGTAAAGAGGTGGCATCTAGTCCAAAATTCTGGACCATGGCATTCAGGTTAGTGTTTCCTTTATTGTAAAAATACATAGAGTATAATTAATGCCAGTCGTGATACCTGTGGGTTGTGCTGTGTGGTTCTTTTGGTCTACTCTCACTGTTCACCAGACATTCTTTCTGAACAGTTACTCATATTATTGTTTGTAAAAGTCATGCCTGAGTGCTGTTCAGTAATGTAATGTTTCATATAAGTAATAATCACATTTTGTATCTGTCTAGCACAATAAATTCTAGTGAGGTGGTTTACCTTAGTATGCATGTACTGAATGTCCTCACGTGGTTCATTTAGTAAAACCTGTTTTAATATGAGTTCATACCTTGCATTTGAATGAAAACATATCATATTGCCTTTTATATTTTGCCATGTTTCTCAGTTTAAAGTATGTTTTGTCTTTTAAGGTACTGCACATCAGATTATTTTATTTTGTCGCACACAATAATTTGTGGCCACACAGACAAAAATGTCATCATTTGTGCAGCGGTGAGGGTGAAATGGCAGCAGTGGTCGTTCACATGACAGGTTACTCATTTGAATGTTTAATGTTCCTATTCCTGTGTTACTATGAAAACTTGTGTTTTACTGCTTTTAAGTTGTAGGTAACTGTCAGCTGTAAGAATGATAATGCATAGAGAATTAATGGTGTTAATGACTGCAGTCTTATGACAGCCAGATTTCTTTGCACAGTTCCCTGAGGTTTTATGCAGTGCCATTACAGGAATGAAATGTACAACGTTGAAAAGTGTCCTAAGCCTCCCATGCTTTAATAACTTATTCCCATTCAAATTAAACATTGATCTGTGTTTGTGAAGGTAAAATTATAAGTAACAAAAATGTCACTCTTGAATCACAGCAGGTCAAGGTTAAATGTGTCATACCCATCTGCTAATGATAGGCTAGGTAATGGTGCAAGTGATTTTGAAGAGGGTCTGTCATGAGAGCTGGATGGTGAGTTGGTTTTATAGCATGACTTACTTAATGCAGGTTAACTTTGTAGACACTCATCTGACAGTGCTGCAGGAACATGATAAAGAGCTCAAATAAGAGGTTCTGCTAGGTGTAGATAAATGCTGATGTGGTCTACATGAAATCTGGTGTGTGTTTCCCGTTGACTAAATTACAGTACTTTCCTTAGAAACACTTGTAGTTGCATGTGATCTGCCCCCAGGTGGCCCGACAGTACCCGATCTTCTTCCCCTTCCAAGACTGATTCCTACTTGAGTCAAGTAAGGCCTAACTACTGTATTACTGGAGGCAGCTACAGATGTCACCATACTACACATCAGTGTGATCATGGCATTATTCCTACTCTGTGCCATTTCCAAGTGGTGCTGGAAATCCTCACCCATACCCTAGAGGACTCTGACAATTTCCAGCTGACTTTCTGTGGTAGTGTTTTGGAGCCCTAGCAATGTCACAGCACATTTACTGCTGGGCAGCCAATGTTTTTTGTGTTTCCTGGGGTTGTCTTTGTAAAGGTGTCATTGTGGACACTGTTACCTCTGAATGTGTTCCATCATGCTGAAAATGATCATCTGGGGATGGAAATACCGGAGTAAAGATGCATGGGTTTTCCTCGTATACAAGTGTGTGTAATGTCAGCTTCTGCTCGACTTTGTGATGCACTGTCACTTTCTACTGAGTTACCTACATGTTGTGGGGTCCAGGATCCTGTCATTAAACTTGGGGTCTGTGTGCCACTTTCCTCAGGCTGCCTCATAAATATAATTATGGTACTGCTCAACCTCTTAGGAGAAGAAATCTGAACAAAACATAAAATCATGGGGGGGGCAAAAGACCAAAAATAGGGACAGATTTGAAATATTGCTCTTATAAACTTAGAAAGTTGTTAGAATAAAAGGATTTGTGTTAGCATGTATTTTCTGAAGGATATGAAGTCAGTCTGAAACTCTGTTATTTAGTGACATCAGTCCTCAGTGATTTGCTAGAAAACTACCAATTTTATTTGGAACAGACAGATATATGAGGCAAAATCTTGACATTCTGCAAAAATCTGAACAGTTGAAAGGTAAGTGCTAAAGAATTGAAAACTTCCTTGAATTGCTGCATTTCTTTGTCTTTGTATCTTCTGGCTGAACCCAGTTCACAGACTGTTACATGCAAAGCATAATATTTTAAAATGCAATTCCAACAAAAGTGTAACAATTTGTTTATAACTTGCCGTAAAGGGAAGACTGACACTATGAAAATTCTGATATCAATGACTGTTTAAAAAAATTGCATAATAATCAAGCAGAGCAGTGAATGAAATGCCTTGCATATCAGTACTAGTGATACCAGTAAGGTTAAGCAAAAAAGATGAAATACAGATGAACAGCAATTGCCTCTTACTAGCCAGGGAAAAGATGCCTATAACAGGCAACAACAGGAACGGAGAACTACAAGGCTGGTTGAAGCCTTTGGTAAAGTAATAAATAGTACTGTGTGTGTTTAATTAATTTCATAAATATAAATAGAAAAATCATTTATAAAGAATGGTAATTTAAGCACTGGAGTACATTTAGCACATTACTGCAACTAGCAGTGAGAGATGTCAGTATATAAGTGCAGAATTGTGATTTTAAGTGATGTTGTTGCTATATACAAACAATAATGTACAATGCATGGTAACTGAAGGACTAGAGTATGCTCAGAACATTACAGCACTTAAAAGTGACAGATATGCTAATACATAAAACTTTCACCCAAAGGCTGTATAAGCACTTTCCATACATTCTGTTTTATTTCAATAAATATTTATTAAAATAAAAATGTAAGAAACTGAATGATATGTAACGTGGTGTGAATTTATTTTGTCCTTTGTCTCCCACCCCCTTTTTTCTATTTTTTTTTTTTTAATTATGCATTCCTTTCTCTATTACTATTTTATTTCTCTCCGAGTTATGTTAGTTTTTTACAGATCTGAACTCCTCTGGAGCAGCCCAGGCACATACCTCCCAGGTATGGTAGCACTCACCCTCTGCCCATCCGGGGATGTCCTCACAGGGTCAGGGCTGTGGCATTTGTCCTGCAGGCACCCTGACATGTGGCAGCCTAACAAGCCTCACTGAATGAAGGCTTTGGGACTTGGTTGAGGAAGTGCTAGAACAGGTTGTGTACAGATGGAGTCAGCAAGTTGACAACTCTCTTTAGTGTGTTCAATACACAGTATGCCAGTTGATGCTAACACCACATCAAAAGAAGCTCAGGATCCTTTACAGCACCACCATATGGCAATGGAAATGTTTGAGGCTCTGTGGAGTGGGACTCCTGCTGGCATCTCCTCAGCCTTTCTTCCCCTATCCTTTCTTCTACACCCTTTTCCCACCCACACTACCCTCTTATATAAAAACATTTGAAAAAATGAATTGGTCTATCTCCTGACAAAAACAGTGCCTCTTCATTCTCATATCCTCCAGCACAACCCACATGATGTTTTCCTTCTGTGATTCCCTCTTTGTTGTGTCTCTCCTTTTACAATATTTCCTATCCCCCTTTCTAGTCTTTAAAGTAATCAACAGGGTGTCAGCATAAGAATGCCCTTATATAAATAAATTTTAAACCCCTTTATTTTTTTTTAATGTTAATAATAAAAGCTGCACAGTACCGCGGTGGTGGTGCTGCAGTAGCGTTGTCACCTCACAGTAAGACGCTGTCCGGTTCGATCCTCAGTTAGAGCGTCTTCTGCGTGGAGACATGTGTGAATGGGCATACCTTCGTTGAAGGTTGTGCGTCAGGGCTGGCAATTCGGCACGTAAAAATCTACTGCCAATCATTAGCGGACCGGAGTTCCACTGTGGCGACCCCTAACTGGGAAAAGCAGAAAGACACAACAATAAAAGCTGCACAGTCCACTGCTTGCCTTAGGTCTTTCAAGCATGACTACACATAGCCACTTCCATTTGCAATATCCAAATGCATTCTAAATAATACAAAACCTACTGCTTTCAATGTAGTACTTTGTATGTACTTAACTCTTAACTTTAGGTACTTTATGCTTTTGCCGTAAGCAGGCATGTTTTTCAAAATGCCTTTGGTTTTACTTATTCAGCACTAATAATCTGCACGCAGTTTATTTGCATAGATGTGTAGCAGTGCTTCTCACAGTCAGTGTTACATATCTAAATGAGCCACAATTACAATAAGTCACAAAGAAAAAATGTGAGGAGTAGAAAATTTGAGGTGAAAAAATAAAAGAAGTATAATTATAGCATATGGACTACTGAAAAACAGCAGAGATGTAGGTTGGCAGGCTGACAGTAGAAAAAGAGGGATGAGGTGAGAAATGTCAGAAAAGAGAAAAAGAAAAGTTAAGTGATAAAAATAGGGGAAAGGAGAAAAAAGAAAACAATATAGGTCAGTAACAATGAGTGCCATAGGTGAGAGGAAGAAGAAAATGGAGGCTGTTAGAGCACATAAGGATGTCTTGTGAAAAAATAGTAAGGTGAAAAGACCAAAATGAGATGAAGAAATGAAAAGCTGAATTCACATGATGTATAAACTTTGACTGAATTGGAAATTAGTAGTCTTGTGAGTTCTGACTCTTAAGTTGGAGTAAGCTAAGTTGGATTAACTAGAAGAAAAGCAGGAGCAGGAGCAGGACCATGTACTCAGAATATGTTGCTTTAGGTCACTTTTAAATGAGGTTGGGTGGCTGATTTGTTTCAGAGAGACATAGAAATGGAGTTTTTATGCTTTTGAATCACAATTTGAGAAATGTGGGTCACTTACTGAGTGATAGGCTTTAGAAATAGCAAGCAACAACTTGTTCCCAGATTTGAGCTCTCTATTCGGAGAGTGCAGTTGGATAATAGACTGAGCAGGATATTAATCTGGTTAATGTATAAGTTTGTGAATTACTAGTAGCTGTGTCAAGGTTAGATGTTGTGGAAGCTCTGACCAGTTAAAATATTTTCATGATAGACGATGGTTAGTTTTTAAGTGATGAAGGTTAGCTGCAAATTTAGTAACTTTATTATAGCAATATTCCATTCTGAGTAATGCAAATTTGGAAGGAATATAGGAGGAATGATAGTAAGAAAGGTGTAGCTATGGGTTTTCTTGCTGTGTCAGTAAGATATAGTTTAGCACACTGCAGTGTTGGTGCTGCGGTAGCATTGTCACCTCACAGTTAGACGTTGCCCGTTCGATTCTCAGTTAGAGCGTCTTCTGTGTAGCGACATGCATGAATGGGCGTTCCTTCATTGAAGGTTGTGTGTTAGGCCCGGCAAGCCAGTACGTAAAAGTCTACTGCCAATCATTAGCGGACCGGAGTTCCGCTGTGACGACCCCTAACCGGGAAAAAGCCAAAAGACACAAATTGTATAGTTAGCCAAGTTTTTGATGGGTTTTGTTTATTGTTTGGATTATGTGATGGTCAAATTTAATTTTGCAATCTATTGTGATCCCTTGAAGATTAGTTTGTGATGCCTGTTGTATTTTGGTATTAGTGTTTGAGTATAAAATAAGGAATTTTCTTTTTTTTTTGGAAGAGAGATGTTTAATTGTAAATAAGATTAGTTCAGTCTCCTTTAGATTAAGAAAAAATGAGCCTTATTTAGCCATATCTCAAGATATGAGTAATATCACTGCATCACTTGTAGCTCTGTGAGGTTTCAGCTGCGCAGATAAGAGAAGAGTCATCTGCATACTGAGCTAAGGTGACATGCTTTGTATCAGGGTGAAGAAAATTTGTAAAGAGGTAACAGTGGCCAAATACAGGTACAAAGAGTGAATAACTATATTTCCATTTCACTGCTTGTGCCCTGTTTATAAATAGTGCTTAATCCAAAGATAAGGAAAAGATGCCTAGTGCAGAGAGTTTTAAAAGTAGAAATGGGTATGACATGGTGTTGGATTTCTCTAATAGAAGTTTACCAGAGTCCCTTTTTATTACTGACTGTATAGTAAAGCAGAGTAGGGCAGTAGTTTTACAATAGCTAGGATGCAAACTATGGTTTCTCGCTTTTAATTTCTCCAAGTCTTTTGGGGTTTCTAATACTATGATGGGAATGGACCCCATTCCTAAGTCAAAATACAATTAAAGTTCATGAAATTAGTATTGTTTTAATCCTGAAGGAAGAGTATGCTAAGAGTGTTTTGGAGGTGAAAAGAGTGTCAGATAGAGTGATGTTTATGAAGCTGGAAATTGATGGTGTAATGATGAATGTTGTTAGTTCATATGCTCCACAAGTTGGGTGTGCGATGGATGAGAAAGAAAAATTTTGGAGTGAGTTGGATGAAGTGGTGATGACTATACCCAAGGGTGAGAGACTGGTGATTGGAGCAGATTTTAATGGGCATGTTGGTGAAGGGAACAGAGGGGACGAGGAAGTGATGGGTAGGTATGGTGTTAAGCAAAGGAATGCAGAAGGTCAGATGGTAGTGAATTTTGTGAAAAGGATGGACATGGCTGTGATGAGGAGCATAGATGACATACAAGAGTGGAGGAAGATGCACACAGGTGGATTATATCTTATGCAGAAGGGCCAATCTGAAGGAGATTGGAGACTATAAAGTGGTGGCAGGGGAAAGTGTAGTTAGGCAGCATAGGATGGTGGATTGTAGGATGACATTGGTGATCAAGAAGAGGAGGATGAGTGTGAGGGCAGCACCAAGGATCAAATGGTGGAAATTGAAAAAGGGTAATTGTGAGGTGATTTCAGGGAAGAGTTAAGACAGGCACTGGGTGGCAGTGAAGAGTTACGGAATAGCTGGGTAACTGCAGCAGAGCTAGTAAGAGAGATGGCTAGAAGGGTGCTTGGTGTGGCATCTGGAAAGAGGAAGGAGGACAAGGAGACCTGGTGGTGGAATGAAGAAGTACAGGAGAGTATACAGAGAAAGAGGTTGGTGAAGAAGAAGTGGGATTGTCAAAGAGATGAAGAAAGTAGACAAGAGTATAAGGAGATGAGGTGCATGGTAAAGAGAGAGGTGGCAAAGACTAAGGATAAGGCTTATGAAGAGTTGTATAAAAGGTTGGACACTAAGGAGGGAGAAAAGGACCTGTACTGATTGGCTAGACAGAGGGACCGAGCTAGTAAAGATGTGCAGCAGGTAAGTGTGATAAAGGATAATGAGGGAAACATACTCAAAAGCGAGGAGAGTATGTTGAGGAGATGGAAAGAGTACTTTGAGGGGTTGATGACTGAAGAGAATGAGAGGGAGAGAAGGTTGGATGATGTGTGGATAGTGAATCATGAAGTGCGGTGGATTAGCAAGGAGGAAGTAAGGATAGCTATGAAGAGGATGAAAAATGGAAAGGCTGTTGTTCCAGATGACATACCTGTGGAAGCATGGAGGTGTTTAGGTGAAATGGCAGTGGAGTTTTTAACTAGATTGTTTAATGAAATCTTGGAAAGTGAGAGGATGCCTGAGGAATGAATAAAAAGTGTTTTGGTGCCGATTTTTAAGAATAAGGGTGATGTGCAGAGCTGTAGTAACTACAGCGGGATTAAACTGATCAGTCACAGCATGAAGTTATGGGAAAGAGTAGTGGAAGCTAGGTTAAGAAGGGAGGTGATGATTAGTGATCAGCAGTATGGTTTCATGCCAGGAAAGAGCACTACAGATGCGATGTTTGCTCTGAGAGTGTTGATGGAGAAGGTAAGAGAAGGTCAGAAGGAGTTGCATTGTGTCTTTGTGGATTTAGAGAAAGCATATGACAGGGTGCCTAGAGAGGAGTTGTGGTATTGTGTGAGGAAGTCGGGATTGTCAGAGAAGTATGTAAGAGTGGTACAAGATATGTACGAGGGTAGTGTGACAGCAGTGAGGTCTGTGATGGGAGTGACGGATGCGTTTAAGGTGGAGGTGGGATTACATCAAGGATCAGCTCTGAGCCCTTTCTTATTTGCAATGGTGATGGACAGGTTGACAGACAAGATCAGACAGGAGTCCCCGTGGACTATGATGTTTGCAGATGACATTGTCATCTGTAATGAGAGTAGGGAAGAGGTGGAGGAGACCCTGGAGAGGTGGAGATATGCTCTAGAGAGAAGAGGAATGAAGGTCAGCTGGACTAAGACAGAATATATGTGTGTGAATGAGAGGAAGGATAGAGGAATGGTGAGGATGCAGGGAGTAGAGGTGGCGAAGGTGAATGAGTTTAAGTACTTGGGATCAACAGTTCAGAGTAATGGTGAGTGTGGAAGAGAGGTGAAGAAGAGAGTACAGGCAGGATGGAGTGGGTGGAGAAGAGTGTCAGGAGTAATTTGTGACAGACGAGTACCAGTAAGAGTGAAAGGGAAGGTCTACAAGAGGGTAGTGAGATCAGCTATGTTATACGGGTTGGAGACAGTGGCATTGACAAAAAGGCAGGAGTCAGAGCTTGATGTGGCAGAGTTAAAGATGTTAAGATTTGCACTGGGTGTGATGAGGATGGACAGGATTAGGAATAAGTATATTAGAGGGTCAGCCCAGGTTGGAAGGTTTGGAGACAAAGCCAGAGAGGCAAGATTACATTGGTTTGGACATGTGCTGAGGAGGGATGCAGAGTATATTGGGAAAAAGATGCTAAGGATGAAGCTGCCAGGTAACAGGAAAAGAGGAAGGCCTAAGATAAGGTTTATGGATGTGGTGAGAGAGGATTTGCAGGTGGTTGGTGTGACAGAGCAAGATGCAGAAGACAGGAGGAAACGGAAACAGTTGATCTGCTGTGGCGATCCCTAACGGCAGCAGCCAAAAGAAGAAGAAGAAGTATGAGATCCACTGTTCTACCCACTTGGTGATATAGGTGTTTATGGCCACATCTGACAGTGTTGAATGAATACCTCAGTGTGGATTTGTGTTAAATGCCTTGAGCTTGTCAAGTTCAAAAGAATGGTAGCGTTGTCATCATGCATGCCTTCAATGACCTCTTTGAAGACATCTAACAGATGTAACAGACATGATGTAGCATTAACAACTCACACAGGTCTGCTGCACACAGCCGCAATATTACTAGTATCCATTTAGAATATGTCCATGATAACATGTTGGTGTACCTCACAAATGAGGAGAATCAGGATGTGTCTATACATGCATGCACCAGGTGCTGTCCCCCTCAACTCAGATGGATGCATATTGATGTACGCCCTGCTACTGGAGCATAGTCTGTGTGGATGGTGTGTTGAAATGTCTATTCAACCTTGTCAGGAAGGTGTATGTGCTGAGTCATGCTATAGGTGGTCTGTGATGTTGTCACAGCCCATTGATTCTGTATGATAGGCCTGGATAAAGGTAGGACAGTGCATACTGCCTAGCTTGATCTGGCCTAGGGTTTGTACACAATTCCCCATGCAAGTATCATTGAGAAAGCCTCCCAGCTGGAGATTAACATTTATGTCACTAGACTGGTTACCAATTGGCTCACTAACAGAACACATACTGTGAAAGTTGGCGAATCAACCTGAACCAGTAGAGCTGTCAACACTGGCGTACCCCAGGGATCTGTGCTTGGCCCTTTACTGTTTGGAATCTATTTCATGACAGTTCAGGCTAAAGTGTATGGCTTTTGACTTACCATGTTTACTGATTCTTGCATATTGGGTGCAATCGTTGAGTCCACCAATTATGATAACATACTAGAGGAGGAGCTAACACAGACAAATTATTGGTGACAAAGCTACACAGTCTACAAATAAATTCAAAAATATGTCTTTATTTTGTCCTTTTGCACGTGGAATTCCCTGTTAAATACAGCATTCACAACACTCCCACTATGCTGAAACACAGCGATGCAAGACCTAGGAACACACATAGATAGCAAGCTGAACTTTGGCCACCAAGTGTCTGCAGTGGTATGGAAAGGCTATGATGTACACATCATAAGTCATGCCATCATATTCAAATCTGAGGATTATATAGCACTGGTGTTGTACTCAAACCTCATCAGAACACTAATAGAGTATAATGCTGCTGTTTGCAGGTCCCTCACCAAACACATGCAGCAGCTAGAGACACCACAAGGGCTTCTCAACAAGAAAACACAGCAGGTACAAACCATGCCATGCTGTATGTGGATAGACTGAAAGCCATGTCACTGTAATCTGTATTGTATAGGATGAGGTGACTTCTGCCTGGTCTCCAAGCTAGTCTCTGACCCTGCCCTGGTGGGAATAGTGCATATCCACAAATCAGATATAGGTGATGACATCAGCAGTGTCTGGTGAGGACAATATGGTAATGGCAGTGTTCCATATGCTGCTGTAAAAGACTCTCTGATGTCAAGCAAGTGAACACACACGCACACACACACACACACACACACACACACACACACACACACACACACACACACACACACACTAGTTGACTGTGATGAGAACAGAACACCTACCTATCTAAGTACACAGACTACAGGACTCTATTCAAGCACAAGTCTAAGCTGGAGTGTCTCAGACAACACATTGTAGGTGATGACATCATCAGTGTCTGCTCAGAAGAATATGGTAATAGCAGTGCCCCACATGCTGGTGTAAAAGACTCACTAATGTCAAGCAAGTGAACACACACACACACACACACACACACACACACACACACACACACACACACACACACACACACACACACACCCCAGTTGACTGCATTGAGAACAGACCCCCCCACCTAAGTACACAAGCTACAATACTCACTACTTTACACAAGCATCACAGTACAAGACTGACTTTTACAAGGCTGCAGGACAACTTATAGTGGATAACATCAGCACTGGATGTTGGAGAGAAGATGTTGGGAGGCCTTCATGAAATGGATGTGTAGAGATGTGCAACTGTCAAAATAGTGTCAATCCCATTAGAGTTTGTAGTGGTAACTACAGTATACACACTTATGCTCCTCTGACTAGATAGACACACACACACACACACACACACACACACACACACACACACACACACACACACAGCTGACTACAGTGAGAACAGAACTCCTTACCTAAGTACACAGACTACAGAACACAGTACTTTACACAAGTGATGTAGCACAAGTCTGACTTTTACAAGGCTGCAGGACAACTTATAGTGGATGACATTATCACTGGATGTTGGAGATAATATGTTGGGAGGCCTGCATGAAATGGATGTGTAGGGATGTGCAAATGTCAAAAATAGTGTCAATCCATGAGATTGTAGTGGTAACTACAGTATATATACTTATGCTCTTCTGACTAGATATACACACACACACACACACACACACACACACACACACACACACACACACACACACACACAGTTGACTACAGTGAGAACAGAACTCCCTACCTAAGTACACAGACTACAGAACACAGTACTTTACACAAGTGGCATAACACAAGTCTGACTTTTACAAGGCTGCAGGACAACTTATAGTGGATAACATCAGCACTGGACGTTGGAGAGTAGATGCTGGGAGGCCTGCATGAAATGGATGTGTAGGGATGTGCAACTGTCAAAATAGTGTCAAACCATGGTATTGGAGTAGTAACTGTAGGACACACACTTATGGTCTTCTGGATAGACACACACAAACACACACACACACACACACACACACACACACACACACACACACACACACACACATACCAATAGTTGACTGCTGTGAGAACAGGACCCTCTGCCTATCTAAGTACACAAGCTACAAAACTCAATACTTTATGCAAGCACCACTGCACAAGTCTGATTTTTACAAGGCTGCATGACAACTTATAAAAGCCCGAGGACCCCTATTGACCATAGTTAGATGGTCATTGTTAGCAGAATGGTTTTGTGAACAGCACTGACTGTACCTATCCATGAGTGACATAGGTGCCATCCCTGGGATGAATTTATGGTCACCTATCCAGTTGTCAAGGTTGTGCTGGAACAGGGTCATTGAGTAGCTCTGTTTCACATGGATTGGGAGTGCATTCCAGAAGAGCAACAATCATTGGGAAATATAGCTGTCTCTCCAACATGTTCTGTTTGGAGCGAGTTATTCTTGTCCCATTTTATTTGCGGATATGCAGCATTTTCATTAGGGCAAGGTCCAAGACTGCTCTGTAGCCCAGGCACAGGTCATTTTTCAGCAGCTTGTATGATACTGAGTGCAGTGACAGGGCTTTCAGTCTTTCCATGTATGTCATGTTTTGAAGGTCCTGGATTCTCAAGGTCAAAAACATCTGTGGTCTCTCCAGTGGCTGCAGGAGTCTGGTAAGGTACATACAGAAGGGAGCTTTATACTGAGTTAGTGGTCAGATAAGGGTCGAGTACAGTGGGCCTATGACCACCTTGTTCTTGAATGTGATGTCCTTATTCATTAAATGCACAATGTAGAATGCTTTTCTTACTACTATGGACACATCATGATCAAAGTTTAGATTGCTATCAACCTGTGTTCCTAAGTCTCTCACCACTGAATTTGAGCTTAGAGTGGTGTTATCTATATATAATTAGCAGGGGCTACTTCTTTGCCAAAGAGGACAATGAGGCATTTTTTTGTATTAATTATCAGTGCCTGAGTTTGGCACCAATCATTTGTCTGTGCCA
This sequence comes from Protopterus annectens, assembly GCF_019279795.1. Lineage (NCBI taxonomy): Eukaryota > Metazoa > Chordata > Ceratodontiformes > Protopteridae > Protopterus > Protopterus annectens. Next base: position 495,316,650 of record NC_056730.1, on the reverse strand, counting down.
GTCCTTTCTGTAATATGGTAACATTATTGGGAGACTGTATATGACTGCACCATGTTTACAGTCATCTGCAAACCTGGTAAGCCATAGGCCATCTCTCTTTGCCAGGACTTCAGAGAAATAGCTTCCAAACAGTAGGGGATAATGTAATGTATGGGTTAATCTCCATATGGGAGAGTTTTTCTAGGATACCTGAATGGGGGATTGTATCAAAGGTCTTGGCTAAATCAAGATATGCAGTATGTACTGCTTTCCCTCATCCAAGGCTTTGGTGACATTCTCTAAGAAGTCTACCCTTGATGAAACCAAACTGGGTCAGGTCAAGATTTTGAAGGTCACCTATGTCCTTCTGAATAAGATCCATGATGATTCTTTCCATAGCCTTACAGATAAGTCTGGTTGGGCTTATGGGCCGACAGTTCCCAGGGTCAGTTGATGGATGTGTAGGCATGTTCAGCTATGAAGATAGCTCTAGTTCTGAATGTTATGAGATTGATGTGCATTGCATATCACACATTTGACATTTATTATGTAGTTTAGTTGATATATTTGTGAACAAGTACTGAGAGACCAGGGTTGCAGTACATGAGGGAGGCAACACATGGCTGCATTATAAATATGTGACATATTGTTAGATATGGCCTTTGGTTTGTTATGTTTCCACCGTGGTTTCATAGCATGAATAGTAAATGGACAGTAAATAGCACTAATACATTCTAAAAGTGACTTTGCATAGCACAGCTGCAAGCAATGGGTTTGTACAATGGCAGGCAAAGTGTTTGCGCATGCGAGATGCACATTTCCATTACTCTCCCTGTTCTAAATAGTTAAGCAGTGTGCAAATGCTAGCCTCGTTGCTAAAATTCTGAGAGTTAGTATTGAGTGTATGAAACACACCTGCTGCTTAGCTGCCTCTCTGGCAACAGGTGTAAATGCATTGATACATTTCTTTTTGAGCCCAGATGATACTGGGTTCAATCCAGGTGTATTTAATACTTTTAAATAAACAGTGATAAGCAATGACATTATTCTTTATAGTACATTCAGCATATGTTACTGTATGTTGACCTAGTGTAGTGGGGTTAAGAGATGTTGCAAGGAGGTAACCATAGCATTGTAGAGCCACTTACTGATACTTTGCATTAGTGTGTGATGCCAAACTCCATGAAAAAACAGAGGCCAAAAAGTGAAGGGATCCATTGCTTTTTTTGGTACTTATGTGTGTTGTGTGTGATTCTATTTTTTCACCAGATTATAGGTGTTAAAACTTATAGGGATAGACAGGAAAGTGGTGAAATGGGGAGTAAGCAAGGGGAGGAGCAAAGGGAAAGCAGTACAGGAATGTGCAGGAGGGAGGTAGGAAAGAACCATAGCTATCCATTTCTTCAACAGTGTAAACTAAAAATATGTGCAGAATATTAGCTGAATTTGGACTGTCACCTCCAGAAAGAGGGGTGACAGCAACATAATCATGTTGTGTAGACAAGTGTACTGAATCAAGTGTGTCAAGAAGATACATGTGTGAAATGCAGAACTATGTATGGGATGATATATATATATATATATATTTTATGGGACATTTGGATGATTTTTTTTTAATTCAGTAAGAGAGGAATGCTGGGTAAGGGACATTAGTATTTCTGGTTCAGGTAAGTTGGGTAGGTGAAGGAGCAAATGCAAATAAAGAAGACAAACAAGACAAGACACAGGACTGGTGAGGGACACAAAAGGATCAGGAAGACCATGACTGGGGTGAGGTAAGGAACAACCCAGGCTCATGCCCATCAAACATGGAGACAGTGAGTATCTGGTCCTCAACCTCTGGATTATCATCACTGTCCCCTTACTCGACTGGTGATTGGAGTGCTTGACATCTTCTCCTCCTACATACCATGAGGGGGAGCAGTCTCTCCATCTGGCATAGACGTACACCAGTGTTGTGCTGCACAACCCTATGCACCAACCCTGGCATCTCCTGGTGGGTGATGAAATCCCCACCTCTGTCACTACTCCAGGAGGGCGCCACAGCACCAGCAGCCAGGGCAATACTATCTGAGGGCACAGGTAGTGCAGGGGCAACAGAGACAGTGTTGCCAGATTATGTCCCAGATGTGTTGGGCATCAGTATTGGTGCCGGTGGTGTGGGGCCAGAGTGATGCAGTGCGCTGGCCTACCTCTCTGTGCTGTGAAGCATTTAGTGATTTGTTACCAATGGATGGCATGGAGACATTATGACAACACATAATAGAACATAAAAAAAGATGAGGGTTGGGGTGAGAGGAAAAGAAAAAGAGATAAAATGAATACCATCATATGTGACATACAAAGCATTAACACAAATTTACAACTATTTTATCTGAAGTATTACATTTAAGTATACATCCTAACAATTACATACTATAACTACAGATTGTTTAAAGTAATACTTGAAATGTGCATATATCACACATATGCTTGGTCCAGTTTTATAGATTACAGTTAACAGCAGGGTATTTATGCCACTTGTATACAGTTTAATTTTATGTAATATTATTAAAGAAATGGCAGTATTGTATAGTTGTTATTTGTGGTATTTGAACACAAAACCTCTGACTACAGTCTTATACTTGACTCCTAAAGTTGGTTTGTGCTACAGATTAATGCATGCATACTTGCTTTTACAGTTAGGATCTATATGCTCAATTTGCTACAACTGTATATAAAAACCCCAAAGTCTATCTTTAACTTTTAAAGCAACCATAATACTTCTCTTGTGGTGCATACATACCACACGCTTCCATCAGTCTCTCTATTTCATCAGCATAGGTGTGGAAAGAATAGAAGAGCATTATGCATACTAGTCTTGCCTATATTTAGCTTTCTATGTATTACAAATACTCTCTTATTATCATATTTACACAGATGTGGGATATCAGCAGTTTGAAATTCGGTCAACCACTGGTTAAGGGTATCCCTCTTGTACCTTTTTAGGTAATTAAAATGATCCCTACACTGTTTTCCAGTACATGGGATGACAGTCGCACTAGACACACCCTGAGCCAAACTACTCTAAGCCTCAAACTGTACTCAGAGCCAGAATAGTCCCCCTGCAGAACTTCTGCAGGAAAAACTGTCACAAGCTTCAAATAAAAATGTGTGTTCGTTAATACAACAGACTTTTGATAAACAGAAGAAACTGTGATCTCTTTGGAAACAGAAGCATCTGAGGAAGTAAGAAAATCTAAACAACAAAACCTAGAGATATTTGAAAAATAAGAAAAAGAAAAATGGACATGGAAAAGAAAGAGAGATTTGATATGTTGCAATATTCATGCAAAGGAGAAAGCCAAGTTAATTAATATAGAGAAGACAGTCTCAAAGATATTCAAAGAGAAATACAGGCAAAGGCATCCAGATATGGAAAATTTCACAATAAAAAGATTAATAGTACAAAGGTGTAATGCAGAAAAGGCGATTAGTAAAGCAGAAGTTAAAGAAATAGAAGTTGAAGTTATGGAGTATCTGCGAAGTGAAGGATTTACTGTAGAAGGTCTAAAACAGACTACATCACAGCATGATGGAGTGAGTCCCCAGAATAAGGAAAAGCAAGAAGATCAGGAGACATGTGAAGAAGAAATATGGACATGGGAATGCAAAAGTGATTTAATATGGTGTAATATTTATGCAAACAAGAAAGTAAAACTAAACAATACAAAAAGAGCAGCACCAAAGATATTTGAAGAAAAATATAGGCAAAGGAATCCGGATATGGAAAACTTTACAATATAAAAAATAAGAAGACTAAGAGGAAAAGTAGAAAAAGAGATTAGTAATGGAGAAGTCAAAGAAATAGAAATTTAGGTAATGGAACAGCTGCAAAGAGAAGGATTCAGTGTAGAAAATCAAATGCACAAAAAACACAACAGGATAGAGCAATAGATATCCACATTAAGGGGAAACCAGTGGAACAGAAAGCAATTGATCAGGTGTTATATCAAGATATTCTGGAGCCTTCCACAGGAAACCAGTATAAATGTTCACTTGAAGCTAGACAGCAAGGAAAGGAACAGGAAACTGTGGAAACTGATGCAATCAATGTTGAGGAGTGATAGGCCAGTGAGTTCCCATATGACAGAACAACAGATGACACAGGATGAAATTGAAGAGAATGTGTCACAGGAAGATGCTATAGAGCTTTCTATAGAATGCCCACAGGAAATGGAAAACAAGGGATGTGCCCTCAGTATGGAAGAAAATAAGTTAAGAGAAGAGTTGCTTGATTTAATAGACAAAGACAGCTATAGCAAGATCAATCAGAAAAATAGACTGCAGAAGGTTAATAAAACTCCAAAAGTCAGAAGATTGATAAAACAAATGACCACAGTAATTAGGAATGTCCATAGAGATCCATGCGATATAACAGAAGTAAACAGAATATATTACTGTGCTGCTAAATTAATAACTGATAAAGTTCTACCACAGGAACACAGGGTAGCGAGGGAAAAGAGGGGACGAAAGCAAATACCATCATGGAAATATAGAATAGAGAAAACTATAAAGCAGCTAAGACAAGAAGTGTCATTGTTAGAAGATTATAGAAGAGGGAATAGATCAACAAAAATACTAAGAAAGATAGATGTGATAAAAAGCAATGTGCAGTATTATAATAGACCAGGATCTATTATGCGCTATTGGAGATAAACTGAAAATTTCAAAACAGGTGGAAAGACTTAGAAAATACAAAGATAAATATAAGGGAAAAGCACAAAATAAGCAATTTATTGATGACCAAAAAAGTTTTTACAGAATTGGGAAATAAGGTAATAGGAATTGAAATACTGCCAAAAAAAAGAGGAAGTAGATATATTTTGGAGAAGTATCTATGAAGATCCTGTGGAACATAACAAAGATGCTAAATGGATAGAAGAAGTAAAAGAAAGAATAAGAAGTTTAAAGGTACAGAATATGAAATGGGATGAAATAATAGCCAGAGAGATTGAAACAAAGTTGAGAAAAGCCTCTAACTGGAAAACCCCAGGCCCAGATGCAGTACCTAACTTTTGGCTTAAAATATTAACTTCTTTGCATAAGGATCTAGCCATGAGTAAGAACTATTTATATGCACACCACACTAGTTAACAACAGGAAAATCAATGCTCTTGCTTAAGAGTGAACCTGCAAGCCACCTTAAAAATTATAGACTAATAACTTGTCTTCCGATGATGTATAAACTATACATGGGAATCGACGCCGACAGAGTTTATAGTCATTTCGAAGAAAACTTAATTATGGCAGTAGAACAAAAGGGCAATAAAAGAAAGTCATATGGAACAAAGGATCATTTGTTGTTAAACAAAGTTATAGTGAAGAACTGTAAGAAGAGGAAGAATCTAAGTATGGCATGGATTGACTACAAGAAAGCATTTGATAGCATCCCACATTCATGATTAAAAGAGTGCTTAAAATGTATAAGATACACCCTACTCTGACTGGGTCTATGTTAAATCATTGAACGCTTAAAAAAAGTGAATGATGATTTATCAAACCCATGTAAGCGAAAGCTTACAATCTCGAAGACTTAGAAGAGCAATTTTTTTTCCAAGAGAAAAAAAAAATCGCTGTTCCACAAAACAAAAAAAAAACATTTTTAAAACATTACATAAAGTGGGGGGCTTTGCCCCCCACATCCCCAGATGTGGGTGGCTGTGCCCCCCACAACCCCCCATACTTAAATATACCAACTTTGAGATCACACTACAGTCATGAAAATGGCAAAGTAATGGAAGCAGCCAAGTGATTTCTTTCCCAGGAAAAGAATTTGCTTATATACCGTTTTGCTATTTTGTCTTTTCGTGCTTTCAAGTTCGATCAAGACGCATTTGAAAGAATTCAACTTTGATCATTTAATAGGAACCCCACTGATTGACTACATTAAAGTAATCATGAAACAGTGGCAAACTACTTTGCAATTAAGCCATGATAAAGGGCAGATTGTTATCCCAGGGATAAAAATCCAAAGGGGGATATTCCAGGGTGACTCTCTGTCACCATTGCTATTCTGCCTTGCCATTAATACATTAATACATTAAGCTGTTTACTTAACAGCTTAGGCCATGACTACAATTTGGCTTCTAGAAAACAACAAAGTCTAATAACTTATCTTCTCTTTGTCGATTATTTAAAACTGTATGGCTCATCAGATGAGGAACTGAAAGCACAGCTGCAGGTTGTCAAAACTTTTTCAGATGATATTGGAATGTCATTTGGTCTTGATAATTGTGTAAAAGCAACCTTTAAAAAAGGAAAACTGCAGCACCAGGAAGACATCAGTTTGGGACAAGAATGAAAAGAACTTGAGCAAGAAGGAGTGTATAAATACTTGGGAATTGATGAAGGATCAGCAATAAAACATGAACAAATGCAAATAAAGCTCAGTAAGAAATACATTAGAAGACTTAAATTAATCCTGAAAACAGCACTGACATCTAGGAACAAGATTCAATCCATAATCCTGTCCTAACTTATAGTTTTGGAGTGACTGACTGGCCCCAAAACGTGTTGGATAGATTGGATATTAAAACAAGAAGGATGCTTCATGCTTACCAAATGATTTATAAAAATCAGTGTATACCAAAATGATATATTCCCCATTCTGAAGGAGGAATGGGCCACCTTGAAAGTGATTACATGTATAGATTTGCAATCTTGGGACTCCAAACACATCTACTGAGCTCACAAAAGCCAAATGTAGTGAAAGTTTTGAAACATGAGGAGAATAAATCTAAGATGACATCTCTGCTTAATTTAGCAGAAGTATATCGAAGTCAAGCAGGAATTGAAATCAAACCAGAAGTAGATAAAAACCAGGTAGCAACTGAATGTGCTAAAAAACAAAAGAAAGAATATAAGGTGAAGGACCAGATGAGAAGGCAAGAAATGTGGAAAAAACATAAATATACAATTGAAAAGATAGATGCTAGAAAACTGGATATAGTGGTCCAAGAAAAGAAGACAAAAGTAGCATTGATCATTGAAATCACCACACCTAGTGAGTACAGCGTCTTGCATACAGAGAGAGACACAAAGTCATAAAATACTCTGTGATCTGCAGGCAGAAATGAGAGCCATGTGGAAGAAAGATACCCAGAGAGTTCCAATAGTAGTAGGAGCAACTGGTCTTATAAAAAACAATTTACAATCATATTTAGATATGTTACCAATTCATGTAACATTGACTGCGGTGGTGGTGCTGCAGTAGCACTGTCACCTCACAGTAAGACATTGTCCCGTTTGATTCTCAGCTAAAGCGTCCTCTGTCTGGAGACATGCATGAATGGCCGTACATTCGTTGAAGGTTGTGCATCAGGGCTGGCAACTCGGCATGTAAAAATCTACTGCCAATCATTAGCGGACCAGAGTTCCGCTGTGGCCCCCTAACCTGGAAAAGCTGAAAGACACAACAACCAATTCATGTAACACCATACAAATTGCAGAAGATGTCATTACTGGGCACATTGTGGGTGCTGCGAAGAGCACTTTTGGCTAACATCAAAGAGTGAAACAATACTAATTTCATGAACTTTAATCGTACTTTGACTTAGGAATGGGGTCCATTCCCATCATGGTGTTAAAAACCCAAAAGACTTGGATAAATTAAAAATGACATACACACATAACAGTTACATGCTTTAGCCATGAAGCTTAAAGCTTATTTTGTCTCACTGGCCATTTATTAATTCATCCAAATGTCTGCCTGCTTCTCTTTCTTACTCACACACACTCACCATCCTTTTGTGTCAGTCTAGGATTCCTGCCCCCCCCCCCCCCACACACACACACACAAAACACCCTTTGCAAGTAATGATAACTGTGCCATATCCCTGTTTTCTATCCTTTGGATTCAGGGATACATAACATTTTTGTCTGATGCTCAAGGTGCATAGGTGACCTAGTGCTTATGATGCTGATTTGGTAATTGTACCTTTGACTTATACTGGTCTTAGAAAGTTAGACAGTTGATAGAATCAAACATTTTTTGCATCAGCATTGTTAATGATCTTGTGAGAGTTGTGAAGTCTGAAAGTGAAATGTGTATCATTACTTTCTAACTTCTCTCTTTAATGATTTTCCAGTACAAACGTATAGTGCTAAACTGAGGGCATTGGGTGATCGTCAGTACTTTTGAGAGGGATGACTCTGTAAATCATTTATGCTGAGACCTACTCCTTGATAATGTACACATATAAGTCACATAAGTGTCTGTTGTAACATGTTAGAGTCATTCCTGTACAAATCACTCACCTTTTACTTGCTTACATTAACAAGTAACAACATGGAAGGATATGTCATTCATTTGTATTATTAAACAATACACTCCAGGTTCAACACTTGCCTTGTACATCCAGCAGTTGTAACAGTTTTAGTTCAGGGCTGACTCCTATCTGATACTAGGAGTACACAGCCATTACATAGGTAGGTAAAGGTAGTGAGCATTGCCCGGCATCAATGTTACTATATGTATGTGTGTAGGAGGAAGGTTTTAGCCCCTGAGGTGGTGATTGAGTGTGCTGTGCATTGCCTCTTAGCCAGTTTGAGGGTATATTGACCATGCCTACATCTGCCGATACCCACAGCAGCTGCTGGTTCCCCCTCTGACTCCTTATCTGTGTGTGGCTGTGGTGACCTTGGCATTGGTGGTGGGATGTGTGCTCCTTCCCTTTGTTGTTCCTGCAGAAGCTGTTTTCTCAGAACGATGTTGTGTAGCATGACACAGTGAACATGTCAGTACGTGCATGTAGATTTTACTGCAGGAATCCCCCAGATGTATCTTGGCACCAGAATCATGACTTCAGCGGCCCAAACACGCACTCTATGATATTTCTGGTTTGAGCGTGTGCCTCATTATAGTGTTCTTCAGCAGGTGTGTGTGCATTTCTGATGGGTGTCATTAGCCACTGTTTCATTCCATAACCTGCATCCCCCAGTAAAAGAACCTGTGGGATATCACCCCGTAGTGAACAGCTGATACAGGTGTGTCAGATACGTGAGTCATGGTAACTGTCTGGGTTGCCAGCACACATGTTGAAGATGATTCCCTTGGCATTACACACAACTTGGCAGTTAAAAGAGTGGAAGGCATTTCTACTTATGTAGAACCTTTCCTGTTCCCCAGGTGACACCTTCATTTTTATATGTCTGCAATCTGTGTCACCCAATCCTTCAGGGAAGTGTGCTACAGAGTAGAACTCCTGTATATTTGTGGCCCTGTCCTCAGTAGTACAGAGAAAATATACATGGTCACTGACATGTTGTAACATAGCATTCAGGAACTGATAGAATATCCTGAATGCTGATGCTTTCACGCCCCAGCATGTCCCCTGTTGGTCTCTGAAAGGTTTCTGTAGCTAAAATTCTAAGTGCTACACATACCTTTGTTTCCACTGGTAAGTGTTTCCCTCTGTTTGCCCTGGCTCTGAGTTGATGATGACAGAGGTTGCAGAGTTTCTGTAGTGTGTTTCTTTCCACCCTGTAGTGCCCTACAACTTCCACCTCATGCAGAATGTGACAAGTTAAATGGGGTCTGAAAAGTCTTCTCCTTTTTGGCCTTGGTCTATTAGCAGCAGCAGCAGCATAGACTTCAGCCTGTTGCACATACACATGAATTAAAGCAACAGCAGTCCCTAACATTCTTTCTGTGTAGACTCCTTTCCGTGGCTGTATTCCAGTGGGTTTTGGAGTTCATAAGGAAAACCAGCACTGAGTCTACATGGTTGCTTTATAGCTTGTTGAATAGCTCTTCCATCTTGGATTGGTTGATTAACATACAATTCAGCTGCTTATGCTGTAATTAGCATGCCACTGTGCTTACCTTGTTTGTGCAGCTTTACAAACCATGTAGAGCTGCTTACTGAATCTAAAACAGCGTACTACCATGTTGGTGCCTCAGCACGAGGTACACACCATGTAAATGGGCCATGTAGGCTTTATTGAATCTGGCTGTATGTTTTTTTCTAACTTTTAAATTGCAGCAAACTACAATTTTTAAGTACATGCAACTTAAAGTTATCTGGTTGGAACTTGGTGATATTTCTCACTTGCTCATAACGGTGTGTTTTAGGGGAAGGGTTTATCTGTCTGTTGCACATATAGGTAGATGATCATTCATGGTGTCTGGAAGGGGACCAAAGAGTGTAATGTTATTTAGTGAGGAAATAAGTATCCACTCAAGTATTGAATTTCTCATGGAGATTATATTATATCTGGTGGAGAGGAGATAAGCTGTATGAAATCATATAGATGTATGGTGCTGCTAGGTTGTGCTTAGCTGATTGTCATCCAGTCACTGTTTAGGTCACCTAAGAGTATTTTTTCCTGTGGGATTTTATTTGAGACCCAGCATAGAAAGTCTTTTGTAGTGGGGTCACTGTTCCCAGGTGGTATGTATATGCCTATAACAGCTTGGGATTTGTAGTTATTGAGTTTCAGTAGTGAGATAAGTATTTACACATTATGAAAATGTGGAAAGGTGACAGTTCAAGGGTATTTTTATAAATTATGGCAACTCTGCCTGTTATTTGTTTGTTCTGTCTGGTCTATGAGCATTGTAGCCAGGGTGTAGAAATTGTGTATCTTTTACATTGTTTTAGTCATGTCTCCATAATTACTAAAATATCAAGGGAATGTATGGCCATCCAAGAATGCAATTCTGGAAATTTGTTCTGTATGCTTCTGATGTTGATATGAAATAGTTGTAACCCTGGGAATTTGTGATATGAGAGGCCATAAGTGGGATAGTTGGGGTAGACAGCATATTTCTGGGTTGGGGTGGATGTCACCACAAAGCTTTACTGATGGATGCATATGGTGAAGTGAGCATAACCATCTGTATTTGTTTTATAAGTTTAGTTTCAGATTTATCGGATTCATTTTAAAGTATGAATGTTTTAAGAGTTGAACATATGCATTAACATACAATTAAGGAGGTATGTAGAAGTTGCATTCAGAGTTGTTGCTAATGGAGTTAGGAAGGGTGACACTGGATAAAGTGTCATAGATCAATTGATGGTGGTAGGATTGAAGGTGTGCTGAAAGGCTAAGGGGAAAGAATCTGGTGATCTGTATGGGAAACTTTGGTGACTGGATGAAAAGCTCACATGCATGTTGTGTAGGTTAATTAGCATTCGATATGCAGGTTATAATACAATGTTCATGGTGGAGGTAGTGATGTAGAAGTGACTGGTCAAAAGATGCGCAATGTGAGGGAGAATTTAAATGGGAGAATTCTTTGGATAGGAAGAACTGCGGATAGCTATTTGGGGGGGGTGAAGAAATGGTTGTGCATAAAGGAAATGTTAGGTTGGGAGGGATGGGGGAAGGGAGGGGAAGGAAGAGAAGTGAAGCACTGCCAAAGGGTAGTAAGGTAAGGTACAGAGGGTAAAATCTTGGGCAGCAGTCAACTAATAAAAAATAAAACAGGTGAAAATAGAAGAAAACAATTATCTTCCACTTCCTTGTAAGGACTATGGAACAGGAAGGAATAATAAAGGGGGAAGGGAAACAGCATTCTAATCAAAGGTTACACCAGGTAAAGAATACTGAATAAAACTATGTAAAAAATCAGGTTTTACATACATGTAATTAAGGAAAATTAGAAGTCCTTACTGATGAAAACTGGCCTGATGTTGCTTTTCTTTTCATTTTCACGCGTTGTTATGCTGTCTATAATTTTGCTTAAGTACTGTGAGTATATTGTTTTAGATTGGTTTCACAGATGTTCATCATATTGATCATTGCTGCAGTAACCTACTTGTATCCTGCTAAGTATATAACAGCCTGCCAGGTTCCAAAGCTTCAGGGCACCTTCCATGCCCCAAAACAATTTATCAGCTAACAATGAACTGACTAAAAGAGAACTTCAGTTGCCAAGCCCTTCAGAGCTTTCCTGCCCCTAAAGAGAGTGCTCTCCGTGGGCTTTCAAAGCTCAACATTCAGCTTGTGCTGTTCCATTGCTGGGTAGATACCTTCCCTTTGGGGAAATGCTTCACCATCTAAATTTTAAAACTTTCTTCTATAGGAAAGTGTTTTTATGTTGAGCAATTTTAATTTGTTGACCTTCATGTGATTTTATTGTACCTTTAAATGGGAGATCATCATACCTCTCAACTGTGCAGATTTTCACAGAATGTCCCGATTTTTGCCTAATATTTATGTCCCATTTTTCATAAAAATGTATTTTTCTGGCAAATTAGTGGCAAGTCATTAAAGACTGAAGACAGAAAATAATGACAGGCATTTGAATTTCAGACTTAATACTCTTCAGAAATTTCAAGCTAAAGCAAAACCTGTTATGCTATCAACTTTCTTAGTTTGTAAGAGCAATATTTAAAAATTGTCCCAATTTTAGGCCTTTGTCCCCCCATTATGTATGGCTTTGTCCAGATTTTTCTGTCAAGAACCTATATTTATTTTACTTTTTGAGGCTAGCAAAGTGAATTGGAGTGTTTTTAGCAGTGTTTTATTTGAAAAAAGTGACATTTTACTTGTTTGTAAGTCTTACCAGCCTGTGCTGCTTAGTTTCTATGGGAAAGAGGCACCAGGTTTGGCTTGACCATGGGACAAACTGTCAGTCCCGCGGTCAGTCCTTCTTACAGTGACAAAAAGAGGAAGTTAAACATAGAGCATTTACCACCACAGCAGGATAGCAACTTGCTTCAGCAATAGGAGAGTGTCTCTGCAGTGGCCAAAGCTGGTTCCTCAAACCACTCAGCTTTGTTCCCAGATCCCTCTGGTGTTATCCATACAACCACCAGAAACCAGAGGTTAGCTACACTCTGTGTGACTGCTGGGGTCCCCTCAGGAAGCAATAGAGAGCCACTGCTGTCCATCTCTGGAGAAAGGGCAGGAAAGGTGCCCCTGCTTAATCAAAATGTTGTGCCCATTCCTGGGTAATCTGCAGCTGCCATTAATAAATCTATTTGCCCCAATTTTCCTGAAAATAAAACAGAAAACTAAACATTTGTCTTCCCCTACACCAGTGGACCACTGGACAGGAGTAGCTTATTAGATCTAGCTTAGGATCTTGTGTGGGCTATTGACCCTTCTTATCAGGTAGTTTCCTGTAAAAGTAAAAAATATTTCTCTTTTTCTGAAGAGGTTCAAGAGTACAAGAATGTGATAGGACAGATACAGTTTTTTTTTCAGATTCAAAGGAGACTGTAGTAGTCAAATCATTTACTGAAAGATTCTCTTTCTCTTAAATTATTTCCAGGATGTACCATGGCTTTCAGTGGCAAAATACTGAGGTTTTTGGTCCCTCAGAAAATAGTATGAGTTGTTACAATTGAAATTCCAGAACATTCACCCTTTCCCCAAATGCTGTCCCATTGGGTGTCTATTAGTCACAACATATGGGTTCCCTGAAAGCTAGCCTGCTACACCTAAGAATGCAGATAGAATGTACAAAGCTCCTCAGTCTTTCAAGTTTTTATACACTCATCCCAGATCAGACCCAGCAGATATAGCTTTAGTTAACCCAGCTGCAGCCAAACATTTTGCTAATTCTAATCCTTCCCCTTCAGACAAGGATAGTGAAACAGTTGACAAGTTTGGAGAAAAAGTATATGCTTCTGCAACTTTGTCAGACTCATACGTTAAAGTTTATTTTGACTAATTTTAAAGTGTGAGGAATGTCTTACCTGTAGTTCCCTTCTGTGAGGAAAAATCTGCTCTGTGTGGTTTAGTTGTTCCACTTCTCAGGCCATTACTCATTGTTTAAAGCATATATGACTCTGTAGATACTGCATCCAAGGCTGTTGCCACTTTTAGTGTGTTGAGGTGCTTTGCCTGGTTGCATTCTCAGAACTTCTTAGAAAATGTAAAAAAATGAGATTTTAAATTCTCCTTTGGAAAGAGATGTAGGTTTCAGACCTTCTTCCACAGAGGCTATAAAAAATGTAATGTAAAAGGTCTCAGATTTTTCAGCCCTCCTTCTCGAAGTTTTCCCCAAGGTAAGTTCTGCTCTTTTGTCCAGTTTTGGCAAGAAGCAAAATCAACCCTCTCAGCAGAATGCTAGTAAATGGACATTTTAAAAGCAATGGCAGGGAGGTTCCAAAAAGAAAGCAGGAACTACTAGAACAAATGGCATTTGAATAGGGAAGAATAACTACATAAGGGACCTTGTCACCCCACCCCAATCTGGCATTTCTTTATCCCTTCCAGAAATTGTAAATCTACATTTCTCTCATTGGCAATAGTACCAAAGAAACAAATGTCCGGAGAGAAGTTCTGGATCTTTCCTCTGAGTTTTTTAGCAACCTTAAATTTAAAAGCTGCATATCATCACATTTCTAGCCATCCATATATCAGGTGATTCATAAGGTTTTGTGTGTCTGGATCACATTATTAGTTCTCTGCTTAACCCTTCGGACAATCCACTGCTCCAAGAGTGTTCACAAAGTCTTGCAGGCTACAGGGTATCACATCTTTCCATATTTAATAACTTGCTATCTTGGCAGAGTCTTTGTTAAACTTTCAGGAATCTCTTACTTGGGTGAAAGATTCTCTACACAGGCTTGGATTCCAAAGGAACATTCAAAAGTCTCTTTGACTCCGTCATACAGGAGTCCACATTAGCAAACAGGTCATAAGGGACAGATCAACAAAGCTGCTGTTTGCAGACAATGTGGCATTACAGGCAGACACTTCAGCAAAGGATAGGGGAAGAGAATGCAAAACTGAATCTCAAAATGCACTTACTCGAGGCACACCTTAAAATGGAGAACATTGGTATCTGTGCAGTGACTGAGACCTGGTTCAAGGCTCCAGAGAGCACCCCTGCACTACCAGGCTATAACTCATACCACACTTTTCGGCCATGTAACCTGGACCGAAACACCAAAGGTGGAATTGTGTGTCCATATTCATTAAGGATATCCACACCTCCAGGCTAGTTGCCCAGCACAATGCATCCGAGGTTATCCAAGTGCAACTAACTCTGCGCAAAACTGCAATCCAAATTGTAGCTTGCTACAGATCCCCCACCATGCCCCAGGATTCCCACTCCTCTTTTCTTGATGTACTGGAAAATATTAGGGTTCAGCCCAAACACCCTAATAATGGGCGACTTCAACTACCCCACCATTAACTGGGAAAACTACTCGTGTACCAACTCCTTAGCTCAATGCTTTCTGGAATTCATAAACTCCAATGCCCTGGATCAACTTATCCACACCCCCACCAGGGGCAACAATATCCTAGACCTAGTCATTACCAACATGAGTGACCGGTGCTCCACACCTGAAGTCAACTCGTTGGTCTGATCCAACCATAAGCTAATCACCCTTGATATCCACATCCCGCCCCCACCCCCCATTAAGGAAACCACAGTAAAAAATTTCTCCAAAGCCAACTTCATGCTTCTTAAGACAGAAGTGGTGAACTTCATGACACCCATGCAGATGGACAATACAGTTACAACTGCTGAATCCTACACAAATGCACTCTATAAGCACTTACACAAGTGCATGGATTGTGCTATCCCAAACAGAACCAAGACACTATCCTCCAAAAAAGGAAGCCAATCTGGTGGTCACCTGCCATAAACAAACTGTACAACAGAAGGAAGAAACTGTTGCAAAAGAGAGTAAAATCTCATGAGTGGAGGAGCTCTCTGGTCAGCCTCAGTAAGAAGCTGAGATCCCTTATAAGATCCTCCAAAGCTAGCTATGAAAACAAAATCACTACTAATTCCAAGGACAACCACAAAGCATTCTATAGCTATTAAGAATCTTGATGGCAACACCCAGATCTGCTCTGAGTTACAACACAAAGGCACGGAAATTACAGAACCAACTGATATTGCCAACATCCTGACAAATAGGTTCAGTGCTAACTTTACCCCCCTCTCACCCCCTAAAGGGCCCATATCTATACAGGAAGAATGCAGAGTCCCTGTAATCACAACTACGCAGGTAAAAGCTGCACTCTCTAAAGCCAAAAACACAGCATCCATGGGACTGGACAACATCCCAGGCTGCGTTTTATACAAACTTCAGAATGAACTGGCTCCCCCCTTAAGCGCCGTGTTCAATAATAGCCTCGAATCAGGCTTTGTGCCCACTGAATGGCACACAGCAACAGTTATCCCACTCCACAAAAGAGGAGCCACCACTGATCCCGGGAACTATTGACCTATTAACCTGACGAGCCTGGTCTGCAAGGTCATGGAACGTATCATCATGGAACTCATAAACAAAGACATTGGTAACCTCCAAACTCTGTATCCCACCCAGTTTGGGTTTGTGAAAGGCAGATCATGCCTCCTAAACCTGATCGACTTCTTTAAGGCAGTCACCAAAGCCATAGATGAGGGTAAGGTGGTTCACACAGCCTATCTTGACCTCGCCAAGGATTATGACACCCTCCCCCATTTTGGAATTATAGCTAAACTAACTAAACTAGGTATAAATCCCTATGTCACAAGATGGGATGCCAACTGGCTCACTGACAGAACCCACACTGTAAAAGTTGCAGACTCCAAATCTGAACTCAAAGCAGTGACAAGTGGAGTACCACAGGCTTCTGTCCTGGGACCTCTCCAGTTTGGTATCTACTTCTCTGAAGTACAGGCTATCACAGAAGACCTCTGGCTAATGAAGTTCACAGATGACTGCAAACTAGGAGCCATAGTCAAGTCCCCAAATGATGTGGACATCCTACAGAAGGGCCTCGCTGAGACAGATGCCTGGTGTCAGAGCTATGGCCTCAAGCTCAATGCCAAAAAGTGCAGTGTCATCCCCTTAGGGAAAAACTCTGTACTCATGAACTACCACTTAGGCAGCAATCTACGTAACACCGAATGCGTGATAAGAGACCTTGGGACCTAGGTGGACAGTAGTCTCTCCTTTGATAGTCACATCGCCACAGTAGTCAGGAAGTCCTTCTATGTGGCACACCTCATCATAAAAGGGTTCTCATCCGGGAAAAAAAAGGTCATTGTTCCCCTCTACTCGACACTCATTAGACCCATTATAGAGTACAACACCCCTTTTGGAATGTACCTCACAAGACATCTGCAGCAGCTGGAAAGGCCACAGAAGTAAGAGGATGACTGGCCTCAAACAAATACTCTACACTGACTGCCTCAAAAAACATCAGCTTTACTCTGTAGCATATCGCCTACTCTGAGGTGATCTCTGCCTAACATATAAAGCTATGTCAAACCAAGAGCTGTTGGACATGCTACACCTAAAGAAATCCCACTCCCTCTGAGCTACTTGCTTTAGGGACCTAAACCTTGTCACCACGATAAACAGGACATGCTGGAGGGATAGATTCCTGTCCCAGAGACTTCCCATACTCTGGAACAGGCTACCCATCTATGTCAAGCAATGTTCTTCATTAGCACTCTTCAAGGAAAATCTTGATGCGTGGATGGGAAATAGGAAATACACCCCGAGGATCACTTCTGTGTCTCTGCTCGACAGTGGCACAGGAAATAACTTTCTTGGGTGGTGTAAGCCAGGGAACCTTGTTGGCTAGGCTTACGTAGACCCTTGGGCTAGTACCTACCTATGAACCTATGAAAGCACATGGGATGAAACTAAGCACAGATAAGACAGTGATAATGGCAACAAATTGGGGAAATCAGAAGAAGCTGAGAATTGGTTCAATTCTCGGCTGGAGCACCTTCTGTGTGGAGTCTGCATGTCCTCCCCGTGGTTGAGTGACATTTAAAGGCATGCAGGTAGGTGCTTGAATGGGTGTGCCTTCTTTGAAGGCTGGGCATCAGGCTGGCACCTCGGCACCGTAAAAATACACTGCCAATCATAAGCGGACCGGAGTTCCACTATGGCAACCCCTAACCGGGAAAAGTCAAAAGACATTAGTTAGTTTTAGAAGAAGCTGAGAATTGAGATAGAAGAGAAGATAGATGAACAGGTTAATAGCTTCAAGTATCTGGGAGGGCTGGTTGAGGAAAAGGGAAGTCTGAATGAAGAGCACAAGGGAGGCCCATCTAAAGATTTCTCTAATTATCGGCCCATTGCCATTCTCTCACCCCAAGCCAAAATCTTACAGAACTGTATGCATAAGCAGCTCCTAGACCACCTCACTACAAATAACCTCTTATCTAATTCACAGCACGGCTTCTGTCTAAAACACAGTACCTCCACAGCCTTCATAAGTTTCACTAACTACATCAACCTCCTCAAAATCAATGGACAACTAGTCTCTACTATATTCCTTGATATGTCCAAAGCTTTTGAATGTCCCACCAAGTACTATTCAGCACTCTAGCCTCTTCTCATCTAGTTCTTTAGCTACCTTACTAATCGACAACAGGCAACTAAATGGGATAATAAACTCTCCACACTTCTCCCAGTCTCTGTTGTGGTTCCTCAGGGTTCCATCATTGGCCCTCTCCTTTTTATTATATTCACACATACTCTAAATACTGCCACTAAATCTCCTTCTATCATTCAATATGTTGGCGATGCTACTCTTAATTGCTCTGCTCCCACACCCCAAAAACTCCAGGATAAACTACAAAAATTGTTTCTAGATATTGAAAATTGCCAAAATAAACTTCAACTCATCCTAAATCCAAGCAAAATAAAGTTAATGATCTTTTCCAATAGGAAATCCAAAGCAAGCCCACCTCCTCTCTTCATCTACTCCACTAATGGCACTATAATAGAACCAGTTAACTGAACAAAACTACTTGGTGTCACAATAGACCACAACCTAACATTCAATAAACACATATCACTCACAGTTAAAAAGTTCACATCAAACTTGGTGCACTATATAGGGCCAAACCTTATCTCACTCAAAATGCCACACTAGCCACAGCCAGATCCCACCTCCTACCTACTCTCCTCTACTATTCCCAAATTTTCACTAACCTGTGCACATCTGATTTACATCTACTTGATTCCTGCTATAAGAAAATAGCAAAATTTGCTGCTAATATACCCAATGGGACCCATCATTGCCTTGCTCTTCAGAAACTACACTGGCTTGAATTTCCCAATCTGCTATTGCTCAATCAGCTCACCACTGCCCACTCTATTATCCACAAACCTGAAAACTGCCCTGCACTCTCCAACCTAGTGTAACTAAATACCAACCCCAGGACCCTTAGATCATCCGATAAACTTATACTCAAGGTTACAAAATCCCATAATTACTTTGGTGACTCTTTCTTCTCCTATAAAGTAGCCAAACAGTAAAACCTAATACCCCAGAATATCCTAAAAAGTGCAGATAGTCATAGCTTCAAACAACTAAAGGAATACCTTACTCAGCAATGGCTATGCTTCTGTAATACTCCTGGCTAGTTTCTCATGCCATTATTCAAATGTTTCTTTTCTATCTTCTTCCTGTCTTACTTCTACCAAATGAAAATACCACAATGGTTTATTTTAGTTATGTATCTAATGAGTTTCATATTACTGTCTGTAGTAAGGCTTAGGAAGTGTTGCATGACTATACATGATAAAGATACAATGGTATCTGAAGTTTATTTGTCGCAGCACCAACATCTATTATCTTTTGAAATTCCAGGTCCAAGATTTGTGAAAAAAGAAATTACTTGGTGGAGACATAATTTGTTTTATGTTTACATTCTCTTTTTGTAAATTGTGATTGTAGTCAGCTGTTAAACCTTTTGCATATTCCTTGTAAATCTTTGTGAAATTTTTGTAATCTTTTTTACTATTGCTATGGAGCTTTGTTCCCCAGGGCTCTGCTGAAAAGGGCTACCTGCCCAGCTGGACACTACCCAGTTAACAAATGTAAAATAAAATAAAAATAAATTAATATGAGGTCAAAGCTAAAATCAGAGGGGCTGAAACTAACTGCCATAGAGTCTTAGGTGTAGTGAATGACATAAAAATGACAAAGAAGCTAAAATGTAAGGTGTACAAGACAGTGGTGTGACCAGTACTACTGTATGGTACAGCAACCTGGGCAATAAAGACAGAGCAGATGAGGAAGGTAGAGGTGATGGAAATGAAGTGCCTGAGAAGGGTGGTAGGATACACACTGTGGGTCAGATGAAGAAATGAGGACATAAGCACAGAAGCCAAATTAGCTCTAATTGCAAAAAATATCAAAGAGAACAGATTACAATGGTTTGGGCATGTGTGCAGAAAAGCAGAAGACAATTTGGGGAAGAAGATTTGGGACAAACAGAAAGAATGTAAGACGAATGAGGATGTCCAACAAAGAGGTGGATGGATTGTCTGAATGAAGATCTGCAACAGTCAGACATGAGTGTTGAAGAAGGTAGTGGTGTGGTATTGAATCAAGAGAGATGGCAACACTTAACATGATACCCAACCGCATGTAGAAAATTTTCTGGAGTGTCTGCTAGACACCTCAATATAAAGAGCTGTTCTTTCACAGGAAAAACTAGATCTATATTTTGATCTATTCCAGTGGTTTTCCATTCTGACCTCAGTTGATATGAGGGACTACCTCAGGTTTCTGGGTGGCATGGCATCCATCATCAGTGTCATGATATCTGTTGCATGACTCCACATGATAAAGATACAATGGTATCTGAAGTTTATTTGGTCCCAGCACCAAAATCTATTATCTTTTGAAATTCCAGGTCTGAGATTTGTGAAAACAGAAATTACTTGGTGGAGACATCAAATGTCCCTGAGTACAGGTCTCGTCTTCTTCCCTCCTCCTTTTCCAAAGCAGTAAGTTACCATAGACACCTTCAGACTTTGTTTGGGGAGCAGTATAAGGGGGATAAAAGTGCAAGGTCTCTTGGACAAGATAGACAAACCAAAGCACACTGCTAGCTCTTATCAAATCTATCAACTATCTGAAACATCTTTGGTCCACAGAACCTTTTCAAGTAGTTGTAGATAATAGTACCACGATGCATACATAAACAAGGAGGAACCAGAACCTATCCCCTACGCAGACTTCGCATGTCAGAGTAGAATATAGGTTTACAGTACAATCTCACCATACAAACATCCTACATTCCATCATAGCAAAACTGTGTGGTAGACAAGCTCAGCATGACAAAGATAGATAAATGGAAACTAGATCGGGGGTCCTTCAAGATTTCATCCATCTGCGGAGAGTTCCACAGATAGACCTTTTTTGCCTTCTCTCTGAATAATTAACTGGCAAAATTCTTCTCCATGATTCCATGCAAGAAGATCTGGAAGACACATGCCTTTTCTTTACCTTGGACAACAATGTTCCTGTATGCTTTTCCACCCTTTATACTAATATACAGGGTACTTCTGAAGATTCAGAAGGAATCACCAAAGATCACTGTGGTGACTCCCTTCTGGACCAGGCAACAGTGGCTCTCCCTTCTTTTGGAATTAGTGAGCCACAATTACCATACAGTTTCTCACAGACTGTATCTACTCATATAAGAACAAGGCATTTGATACATCCCATTCCCCAACAAGTACAACTGACTGCCCAGATGATAGAGTCTTAATATATATAGATTATACCCCAGGGATTACCTCAGTGTCACTGCTCAACAGAGGCACAGCAAAATAATATAATGTATAGTTCCCATACTAAAAGGGGCGTGGTAAGCCTAAAACTATGGGCTAGGCTTAAATGCCTCGGGCAGGCAGATAGCCTATGATGAAACTAACCTACCTAACCTATAATACCTTTTAGGCACCTGTGTACTGAGGATATGTAGCAGGTACTAGTAAATTCAATATGCAACTGGACAAGGTTTTCCAGTTGATGCCAACAAAATAACTAGCACTCATTCAGGTCTAGTGTATCTCTGATCCCACACTATATAGTCTGTCTTACTCCTCTGTCAAGGTTCATTTGCTAACCATTTCAGTACATCTGCTACTGGATCCCCCTGTTTCAATGCAATCTCATGTCAAAATGTTTTGTGAAGAGACTTCCAAGAAAACTGATGGCTCCTCCCTGAGTTATTCATTTTGTGTTAGAGAAGCTAACAGTTGCTTCAAATGAACCAGTTTATCTGGCTGACTTAAGGTTCTTAACATATAAACCAGTTTTACTTATTGCTCTGACCTCTGCAAGAAGAATATTGTATCACACACACTTAACAAGATAGACCAAATTCTTTGTCCTACAATCAGCATAGCCATTCAGTTTGTAAATCATCTTATTAATCGGATGCTGAAAATCTTGCTAAGTGTGTGCGATGCATGTCTTTTTATGTTGGCAGGACTAATTGCATGTTGAAGGAATGGGTCCTACAGCATCCGAGAGATATCAGGTCAGGGGCAATACATAATTTTTTAGCTCAACATGTTAAACTGCATGAAAGTCACTCTTTCATTTTTATGGTGTTACATGTACAGCGCTTAACCATAAGAGGGAGAGATATTTTCTTGCAAACTGAGTAAAGTGAAGCTAAATGGATAGCTGATCTGCAGGCAGATCGAGCCCCTGGTTTAAATACTATGCTGCCACTGAAACCAGCTTTGAGAGGGCATAGACCCAGATGATAACTGTCATTTGTCTATTTGGCAAGTTATGGACCAATAAGATCTAGTGGGTGTGTGTTGAGTGGAAGTTGTTGGGATTGATTGTTTTTATTGGATGGTCTTAGTATTTTAAAAATGGAGAGGTGTTTATACTTTTTATGGATCTGAGGAAGAGCTATGGCTTGAAAGCGCTTATCCCTGTTTTGTTTTTGCCATTATAATGCCGTGGTGGATCATGTGGGCCTTTTTATTGCTGTTTCTTTAATTTTCTACCATCTCAATTCTCTGGTTCTCCTGTGTCTGTTCTTTTTCTGTAAGAAAAGAGAAATGCTATTTAATACACTGACACATAAGAAAGGATTGACTTTGCAAACAGGGATATTATTTATCCAGCTTCCACAGACTTAATTGTTCTTTAATATAATGATGGGGAAGAGAACTGCAACCACGTGTATCTGTAAGAGAGTTTCAGTCTAGTGTCTGATATGATGATAAGCTATAGATGCTCTTGTGAAACATACAGGATGGTGCAGTGGTGCAGCAGTTTGTATTGTTGTCGCACAGCAAGAGGTTCGATGGGGTGCCTTCTGTGCGTAGTCTGCATGTCATCCCTGCATTCATGTGGGTTTCCTCCCACATTACAAAGACATGCATCTGGAGCATTTCTCCCTGGGGCTCTGCTGAAAATTGGGTCATTCCAAGTTGGACATTTCTTGTACACAAATGTTAAATAAATAAATAAACCAACAATTGTGTTGCACAGACTGAAGTCTGTATTCTCGACTTTGCAGAGATAGTTACAAGCAGCTGATGGCCAGACTTGTTCCTGTTCAGAATGGTTGTTTTAAAAAGCACATTCTGATTGATCTGTCCAGTCAGTGTGCACATTTCTGAATATTAAATAACATGTATTGTATAATGTTCACTATGTAGCAACATGCTTTGCACAGTTTATAACTCATTCCAAAATACTACATCTAAAGTTATTGAATGTTGACATGGCATATTTCAGTTATTTTCTAAACAAAATGATTATAACTACAGTACTAGTACTGTTATTCCTGAAATAAAAAGTATGGAATTTTAGTTTTGTTATTTAGCTGCAGTACTTCTGAGTATTTATAGTATATTGTAATATGATGTTAGTTTTCCTTTATGTGCATGTATCTTCTGTTTCTATATTTGGTGAAATTTTCTCCCTGTGCCTCCACTGAAATTGGATAAAAGTATTCACTCAGACACTCCTGGGAAACAAATGTCAATAAATAAATAATAAATACATTTCTAATGATTGCACACTATAGTATTGCTCATAATAAAAGAATAGACGATATATGTGACAACAATCCCAGTAACTTATCAGTGTTGTCAGTCTACATCTGTATTGTGTTGCTATAGCACCACTGATGATTTTTTTTCTTTCCTTTTACTGTACTGCTTAAATGTACTAATAGCATTGGTTGTTTGCAAAGTTGCTTACTTTTCCAAATTTTGGTCAGTTTTCTTTTCTGTAATCAGTAAAGATCAAAAGTCATTTAAACAGAGTTATAATAAGAATGTAATATATGGAGCATGGTGGTTATACTCTGATATCCAGTAAAAGAGAAACCAGTTAAGCACTTCTATAGCACAAGACCCAATTTTAACAAATGTTAAGCACCCCCTGCTTCACTTGTTAAGATCAAATCTGCCATAACTGACCAGCAAACAACAGCAGCACAGACTGAATCAGATTTGTTTTTGCCTGTTGTTTGTGCCAATAATGTGTTCCTGCCTTTTTCTAACATAACAGAAACTCTTACACTGAGCAGAATTCAATAAACCCTACTCAGCATACAACAGCGCTCCAAGTTGTATTCAGTAAGTGGCTCTACAAGATGTGCAGAGCTGCACAAACACGGTAAACATCATGGCATACTAATTACTGTATACACAGCTGAATTGTATGCTAATCAATAAATTCAACATGGCGGAGATATTCAGCAAGCTATAAAGCTATGATGTACACTTAGTGGTGCCTTCTGCTTTGTATTCCAAAACCTACTGGAATGCAGCCACAGAAACTACACTAGACGGAAAGAATGTTAAGTGCTGCTGTTACTCTTCTGCATATGTATGTGCAACAGGTTCAAGTCTATACTGCTGCTGATGATGATGATGATAGACATTGAGCACAGAGAAGAAGGGTATATAGACCCCATTTAACTTTTCATGGTCTGCATAAAGTGAAAATAGTACAGTACTACAGGGTGGATACAGACACACTTCAGGAACTTTGCAATGCCTGTCATCCTCACCTGAGAGCAAGGGCAAACTGAGGGGAACCAATACCTGTGGAGACCAAAGTATGTGTAGCAATTAGAATATTAGTGACAGAAACCTTTCAATGGCCTGCAGAGGACATGCTGGGGATGTCACAGGCATCAGCATCCAGGATCCTACACCAATTCCTGAATGCTATACTACGGCATGCTAGTGACTATATATATATATATATATATATATATATATATATATATATATATATATATATATATATACATATTTTTTTCCCCATACCCCCGAGAACAGAGTTAGAACTATGCAGGAGTCCTACCTAGCACAATTTCTTGAGGTCTTGGGTGTCACAGACTGCACACACATTGATATCAAAGCACCACCCAGGGAACAGGGAAGACTCTACAACAACAGAATGGGGTTCCACTCCATTAACTACTACGTCATGCTAGGGAAATCATCCTGAATGTGTGTGCTGGCAACCCCAGCAGTTACTACAACTCCCATATCTGGCACATCTCACAGCTCTACCAGAGGTTTTCCAGGGGGTGATGTCCCACAGGGCCATTTACTGGGGGATGCATGGTATGCACTCAAATCATGGCTGATGATGCCCATCAGAAATGCACACACGCTCACAGAGGAATGCTATAATGAGACACACGGTCAAACAAGAAATATCATAGATCATGTGTTTGGGCTGTTGAAGTCATGGTTTCAGTGCCTATATACATTGGTGGGGTGGTTCTGCAGTACAATCCTAGGACTTGCGCTAAAATTATCACAGTCTGCGCTATCCTACACAATACCATCCTTTGAAAACAGCTGTAGCAGGAACACCAAGGGCTAGGAGCAAATATTCCACCACCACTGACCAGGTCAACACATCCACACTTAGGTGAGGAATGACATGGGGAACCTCCAGCTGCTGTGGGTGTAGATAGACCTAAGTAAGCACAATATTCCCTCATCCTTGCCAAAAGGCAATGGATAACGCACATGCTGACCACCTAAGGGGTACCCCTTTCAACATACGCACATACATACAGTAAAACTGATGTCAGGCAATGCTCAAAACCTTTACTTGCCCATGTAATGGTTGCATACTGCTAGCATTAAACAGAGTCAGCCCTGAATGACAACAGTTGTAACTGCAGGACTGTCAAGGTCAGTGATGAACAAGTAATAAACTGTCTTTTGGCTTTTCCCGGTTAGGGGTCGCCACAGTGGAACTCCGGTCCGCTAATGATTGGCAGTAGATTTTTATGTGCTGGCTTGCCAGGCCTAACACACAACCTTCAATAAAGGAACGCCCATTCACGCATGTCGACACACAGAAGACACTCTAACTGAGAATCGAACGTGCAACGTCTAACTGTGAGGCGACAATGCTACCGCAGCACCACCACCGCAGTAGTGATGAACAAGTAATATTTATTATTTATTTATTTATTTATTTTATTTTACATTTGTTTACTGGAATGCTCCGACTGGGACAGTGCCCATTTTCAGCGGAGGCCCAAGGAGAAAAGCTCCAGCCTAAGCTTCCATACAAAATCATAACATCAAGTAATAGAAATTATAGACAAAAAATGAGTAACACATTTACAGGATAAAAATGTAAAAAAACAAAAAAAATATACATATCAAATAGAACAAGACTTTAAACACTTGAATATAGACAAATATATGGTTGAACTTTTATATGTGGGGGAACATAACATTAGTTAAGAAATTAAGTAGGGAGAATCACTTAGGCAAAGTAGTGCATAGTTAGTAATACTTCCATGGTGAGAGTTGCAGCTATTAATGTAACTACTTACAGAGCAGTAGTGTTGTCAGAAGGTATATGTTAACAGAATTAGTACTTACATCCAAATTGTATAAGTAGTGCTAAATTAATAATTAACCTGGAGTGTTAGATGTGCAAAGCCAGGATTCAAATAAGTGTGTTTTGAGAGATATTTTGAAATGATTAAGATTGCTTATGAATCTAATACTATGCTGAAGCATATTCTAATTTTTAGCAACAAAGTTAAAGTAAAGAGAGTTCCCTGCTGTACTGGATACTTTGGTTACTTGGAGTAAGTCTTTGTTAGATGATCAAAGACTATGAATGTTAGAGTAGGATTGTAGAAGACATTTTAGGGAAGGTACGTTGTCAGGATTATGCATTATTTTGTGAGCCATTATTAACTGGTTATAGTTCAAACATGAGGTAGTTTCAACCAAGTACGATTTTTTAGACATTGACAGTGATGGGTTGAATGTGTGGAATCTGTTGTAAATTAAGCAATCTTATTGTAACATGATTCTAATTTACTTAGTTCTGACTTTTTGAGGATGGTAAGTATGGGGGATGCATATAAGAGTGAGGAGAGAAGGTGTGTTCTAGCTATAGCTATTCTTGCAGCATCTGTTAAGAATTTTTGTTTCTATACATTGTTCCTATTTTCTTGTGAACCTTTTTGATTGTGTTAGAAATGTGTATGTCAAATTTTAGTCTGTTGTCAGTTATGACGTCTAATAGTTTTGTTTGGGAATTTGGGAAAATCCTGGTATTATTACTGGCAGTGATATAAAAGTTAGCTGAGAGGTTAATAGGTTCAGATGAATGAAAGATCATAAGTTTAGTTTTATTAGGGTTGAGAATGAGTTGTGAGTTTGCTAGCCACATAATATCAGAGAAGGCTTTTTGTGTGACTGTAAGAAGTTGAGTTATTGTGGATAATGCGCATATGAGGGATGAATCATCTGCGTATTGTCTGATAGATGCTTGACAGGAGGCAGTATTAAGATCATTTATGAATATGCTGAAGAGGAGGGGCCCTAGGACTGAACCTTGAGGGACTCCAAGTGTAACAGGAAGGACTGGGGATAGATCTTGCTTTCATTTCACTCTTGCTGATGGCTAGATAGACAACTTTGAAACCAGTTAACAGCATCAGGATTGATATTAAGATTATTTAGAGTGGACAGTAACTTAGGACGGGAAACTGTATTGAATGCTATAGACATGGCCAAAAAGACTAAAGACACTATTTTGCCATCATCTCTGAATTTATTTATAGTATTAGTGAAACTTTGAAGAGCTGTAGTAGTGCTATGATATGGTCAGAATCCATGCTGTGATGATGAGGAGATTATTGTTTAGAAGGTGTTTAAGAAGTTGAAAGTGGATACGTCTTTCCAGAATTTTAGAAATTGGTGAAAGTATAGCAATGGACTGGTTGTTTGTTAATTCTGTTGAATTGCCTGCTTTGTGTAATGGTGTAATATTGCAATTTACGAAATAGCTGGCACATACTGTTCTGTTATAGAGTACTTTATAAGTACTGACACAGGGAATGCAATAACATCTGCTGTTAATTTTAGATAGTCTGCTGGCAAGTTATCTGCTGCCAGTGAAGTGGGTTTCAACTCCTTTAATAGTTTTGCAATAGTTTGTTTTGGGACTGCCTGAAATAAGAATGCATCTACAATATTGCCTGGATTGTTGGTTGTTAGCATTGTGGGAATCTTGCTATTCTTAGTGCTAAACCACTTTCAGTGAAGAATATGTTAAATTGTTCAGCAATACTGTTTGTGTTATCAGGTAACTTGGGTGGGGAGAGTTGTGGTTTGGCCAGGATGAAGCATGTTATTGATTGTGTTCCAGAATCTTTGTGGATTCATTCTGTATTTCCATTGTAAATTAGAAAATTAGAATAGTAGTGTTGTTTGTCTAGTTTAATTTGGTGTTTGGCACTGTTTCTAAGTTGCTGGTAAATTAAACAGTTTTGGAGGGATTTATTTTTAGCCAAAGTTTGCCATGCTTTGTGCCTTTGTTTTAGGAGTGTATAGGTCTCATGGGTTAACCATGGTGTGTAGTTGGCTTTGACATGACCTGTCCTTGGAGGTTAAAGCCTGTTTAGAACATTAAAGAAGGTGTCACTGAAGGGCTGCTCAGCAGCATCTAAGGCCAGTCTGTTTATAATAGTAAGGAAGGTGTCACTGAAGTGCTGCACAGCAGCATCTAAAGCCAGTCTGTTTATAATAGTAAGGAAGGTGTCACTGAAGTGCTGCACAGCAGCATCTAAGGCCAGTCTGTTTAGAATAGTAAGGAAGGTGTCACTGAAGTGCTGCACAGCAGCATCTAAGGGCAGTCTGTTTATAATAGTAAGGAAGGTGTCATTGAAGTGCTGCACAGCAGCATCTCAGGCAAGTCTGTTTAGAATAGTAAGGAAGGTGTCACTGAAGTGCTGCACAGCAGCATCTAAGGCCAGTCTGTTTATAATAGTAAGGAAGGTGTCACTGAAGTGCTGCACAGCAGCATCTAAGGCCAGTCTGTTTAGAATAGTAAGGAAGGTGTCACTGAAGTGCTGCACAGCAGCATCTAAGGGCAGTCTGTTTATAATAGTAAGGAAGGTGTCACTGAAGTGCTGCACAGCAGCATCTAAGGCTAGTCTGTTTATAATAGTAAGGAAGGTGTCACTGAAGTGCTGCACAGCAGCATCTAAGGCCAGTCTGTTTATAATAGTAAGGAAGGTGTCACTGAAGTGCTGCACAGCAGCATCTAAGGCCAGTCTGTTTAGAATAGTAAGGAAGGTGTCACTGAAGTGCTGCACAGCAGCATCTAAGGCCAGTCTGTTTAGAATAGTAAGGAAGGTGTCACTGAAGTGCTGCACAGCAGCATCTAAGGGCAGTCTGTTTAGAATAGTAAGGAAGGTGTCACTGAAGTGCTGCACAGCAGCATCTAAGGGCAGTCTGTTTAGAATAGTAAGGAAGGTGTCACTGAAGTGCTGCACAGCAGCATCTAAGGGCAGTCTGTTTAGAATAGTAAGGAAGGTGTCACTGAAGTGCTGCACAGCAGCATCTAAGGCCAGTCTGTTTAGAATAGTAAGGAAGGTGTCACTGAAGTGTTGCACAGCAGCATCTAAGAGCAGTCTGTTTAGAATAGTAAGGAAGGTGTCACTGAAGTGCTGCACAGCAGCATCTAAGGCCAGTCTGTTTAGAATAGTAAGGAAGGTGTCACTGAAGTGCTGCACAGCAGCATCTAAGGCCAGTCTGTTTAGAATAGTAAGGAAGGTGTCACTGAAGTGCTGCACAGCAGCATCTAAGGCCAGTCTGTTTAGAATAGTAAGGAAGGTGTCACTGAAGTGCTGCACAGCAGCATCTAAGGCCAGTCTGTTTAGAATAGTAAGGAAGGTGTCACTGAAGTGCTGCACAGCAGCATCTAAGGCCAGTCTGTTTAGAATAGTAAGGAAGGTGTCACTGAAGTGCTGCACAGCAGCATCTAAGGCCAGTCTGTTTAGAATAGTAAGGAAGGTGTCACTGAAGTGCTGCACAGCAGCATCTAAGGCCAGTCTGTTTAGAATAGTAAGGAAGGTGTCACTGAAGTGCTGCACAGCAGCATCTAAGGCCAGTCTGTTTAGAATAGTAAGGAAGGTGTCACTGAAGTGCTGCACAGCAGCATCTAAGGCCAGTCTGTTTAGAATAGTAAGGAAGGTGTCACTGAAGTGCTGCACAGCAGCATCTAAGGCCAGTCTGTTTAGAATAGTAAGGAAGGTGTCACTGAAGTGCTGCACAGCAGCATCTAAGGCCAGTCTGTTTAGAATAGTAAGGAAGGTGTCACTGAAGTGCTGCACAGCAGCATCTAAGGCCAGTCTGTTTAGAATAGTAAGGAAGGTGTCACTGAAGTGCTGCACAGCAGCATCTAAGGCCAGTCTGTTTAGAATAGTAAGGAAGGTGTCATTGAAGTGCTGCACAGCAGCATCTAAGGCCAGTCTGTTTAGAATAGTAAGGAAGGTGTCACTGAAGTGCTGCACAGCAGCATCTAAGGCCAGTCTGTTTAGAATAGTAAGGAAGGTGTCACTGAAGTGCTGCACAGCAGCATCTAAGGCCAGTCTGTTTAGAATAGTAAGGAAGGTGTCACTGAAGTGCTGCACAGCAGCATCTAAGGCCAGTCTGTTTAGAATAGTAAGGAAGGTGTCACTGAAGTGCTGCACAGCAGCATCTAAGGCCAGTCTGTTTAGAATAGTAAGGAAGGTGTCACTGAAGTGCTGCACAGCAGCATCTAAGGCCAGTCTGTTTAGAATAGTAAGGAAGGTGTCACTGAAGTGCTGCACAGCAGCATCTAAGGCCAGTCTGTTTAGAATAGTAAGGAAGGTGTCACTGAAGTGCTGCACAGCAGCATCTAAGGCCAGTCTGTTTAGAATAGTAAGGAAGGTGTCACTGAAGTGCTGCACAGCAGCATCTAAGGCCAGTCTGTTTAGAATAGTAAGGAAGGTGTCACTGAAGTGCTGCACAGCAGCATCTAAGGCCAGTCTGTTTAGAATAGTAAGGAAGGTGTCACTGAAGTGCTGCACAGCAGCATCTAAGGCCAGTCTGTTTAGAATAGTAAGGAAGGTGTCACTGAAGTGCTGCACAGCAGCATCTAAGGCCAGTCTGTTTAGAATAGTAAGGAAGGTGTCACTGAAGTGCTGCACAGCAGCATCTAAGGGCAGTCTGTTTAGAATAGTAAGGAAGGTGTCACTGAAGTGCTGCACAGCAGCATCTAAGGCCAGTCTGTTTAGAATAGTAAGGAAGGTGTCACTGAAGTGCTGCACAGCAGCATCTAAGGCCAGTCTGTT
Source organism: Protopterus annectens (assembly GCF_019279795.1). Lineage (NCBI taxonomy): Eukaryota > Metazoa > Chordata > Ceratodontiformes > Protopteridae > Protopterus > Protopterus annectens. The sequence continues at coordinate 495,285,323 of NC_056730.1, read as the reverse complement.
TAGAATAGTAAGGAAGGTGTCACTGAAGTGCTGCACAGCAGCATCTAAGGCCAGTCTGTTTAGAATAGTAAGGAAGGTGTCACTGAAGTGCTGCACAGCAGCATCTAAGGGCAGTCTGTTTAGAATAGTAAGGAAGGTGTCACTGAAGTGCTGCACAGCAGCATCTAAGGCCAGTCTGTTTAGAATAGTAAGGAAGGTGTCACTGAAGTGCTGCACAGCAGCATCTAAGGCCAGTCTGTTTAGAATAGTAAGGAAGGTGTCACTGAAGTGCTGCACAGCAGCATCTAAGGCCAGTCTGTTTAGAATAGTAAGGAAGGTGTCACTGAAGTGCTGCACAGCAGCATCTAAGGCCAGTCTGTTTAGAATAGTAAGGAAGGTGTCACTGAAGTGCTGCACAGCAGCATCTAAGGCCAGTCTGTTTAGAATAGTAAGGAAGGTGTCACTGAAGTGCTGCACAGCAGCATCTAAGGCCAGTCTGTTTAGAATAGTAAGGAAGGTGTCACTGAAGTGCTGCACAGCAGCATCTAAGGGCAGTCTGTTTAGAATAGTAAGGAAGGTGTCACTGAAGTGCTGCACAGCAGCATCTAAGGCCAGTCTGTTTAGAATAGTAAGGAAGGTGTCACTGAAGTGCTGCACAGCAGCATCTAAGGCCAGTCTGTTTAGAATAGTAAGGAAGGTGTCACTGAAGTGCTGCACAGCAGCATCTAAGGCCAGTCTGTTTAGAATAGTAAGGAAGGTGTCACTGAAGTGCTGCACAGCAGCATCTAAGGCCAGTCTGTTTAGAATAGTAAGGAAGGTGTCACTGAAGTGCTGCACAGCAGCATCTAAGGCCAGTCTGTTTAGAATAGTAAGGAAGGTGTCACTGAAGTGCTGCACAGCAGCATCTAAGGGCAGTCTGTTTAGAATAGTAAGGAAGGTGTCACTGAAGTGCTGCACAGCAGCATCTAAGGCCAGTCTGTTTAGAATAGTAAGGAAGGTGTCACTGAAGTGCTGCACAGCAGCATCTAAGGCCAGTCTGTTTAGAATAGTAAGGAAGGTGTCACTGAAGTGCTGCACAGCAGCATCTAAGGCCAGTCTGTTTAGAATAGTAAGGAAGGTGTCATTGAAGTGCTGCACAGCAGCATCTAAGGCCAGTCTGTTTAGAATAGTAAGGAAGGTGTCATTGAAGTGCTGCACAGCAGCATCTAAGGCCAGTCTGTTTAGAATAGTAAGGAAGGTGTCACTGAAGTGCTGCACAGCAGCATCTAAGCCAGTCTGTTTAGAATAGTAAGGAAGGTGTCACTGAAGTGCTGCACAGCAGCATCTAAGGCCAGTCTGTTTAGAATAGTAAGGAAGGTGTCATTGAAGTGCTGCACAGCAGCATCTAAGGCCAGTCTGTTTATAATAGTAAGGAAGGTGTCACTGAAGTGCTGCACAGCAGCATCTAAGCCAGTCTGTTTAGAATAGTAAGGAAGGTGTCACTGAAGTGCTGCACAGCAGCATCTAAGGCCAGTCTGTTTAGAATAGTAAGGAAGGTGTCACTGAAGTGCTGCACAGCAGCATCTAAGGCCAGTCTGTTTAGAATAGTAAGGAAGGTGTCACTGAAGTGCTGCACAGCAGCATCTAAGGGCAGTCTGTTTAGAATAGTAAGGAAGGTGTCACTGAAGTGCTGCACAGCAGCATCTAAGGCCAGTCTGTTTATAATAGTAAGGAAGGTGTCACTGAAGTGCTGCACAGCAGCATCTAAGGCCAGTCTGTTTAGAATAGTAAGGAAGGTGTCACTGAAGTGCTGCACAGCAGCATCTAAGGGCAGTCTGTTTAGAATAGTAAGGAAGGTGTCACTGAAGTGCTGCACAGCAGCATCTAAGGCCAGTCTGTTTAGAATAGTAAGGAAGGTGTCACTGAAGTGCTGCACAGCAGCATCTAAGGCCAGTCTGTTTATAATAGTAAGGAAGGTGTCACTGAAGTGCTGCACAGCAGCATCTAAGGCCAGTCTGTTTAGAATAGTAAGGAAGGTGTCACTGAAGTGCTGCACATCAGCATCTAAGGGCAGTTGCTTAAGAGGAACTCAGTCTATTTTTTCAAGAATATTAAGTAGAATCTGTAAGCTAACATTTTTCTTATTATGAACTTGGCGGAAGTCGATTAGTTTATTAGGGTTACTGTGATTTCTCCATAAGTAGGTTCCAACATGGTCACCTAAGTGATCTGGTAGATGCCCTGCTGTTTGGTAATACTGGGGATTATTAGTTAAGAACCAGTACAAAATAGATTGTTTATCCATTTTCTTGTCAATTCTAGTTGGGTGAGAAATTATTTGAATGAAACCATGGAGGCTAAGGTAATTATGAGGATTGTCAGAGTTACATGTCATCCAGTCTGTGTTAAGGTCTCCTGCAATAATGGTTTCCTGTGATATGGCTTTTCTAACATTTTGGAGAATGATTTAATGATTTTGACTGTACTAGAATTGTTTCCTGGAGGGATGTAGATATATATATATATATATATATATATATATATATATATATATATATATATATATATATATATATATATATACTCTGGTTTAGTTGTAATCTGGTTATGAGTAGCTCTCCATTATTAATGTTAGTAATACTTATGTTTGCAGGTTTTAAGTTGAGCATGTTCTTAAAGAGAATTGCTAATCCACCTCCCTTTTTTCCATTCTATTACCTCTTAGAATATTGTAACCAGGTGGGGTTATTTCTATGTTTGGTATATGTGGTTTCAACCAGGTTTCAGTAAGGATGGTAATGTCTGGGTTGTAAAGGGAGAGAGCTGCATGGAGTTTGCGTATTTTATTGAGCATACTTCTAATATTTAAGTTTGATAGTAATAGACAAAATGAATGTGTAAGAACATGAATGAATGGCAGATGTCTGCCCAACTGTTACTTGTAAATGTAGCCAAGTAGAATGTGTGTAAGCTGTCCAGACATGCCATCAATATCTGACATGACTGACATCTGCAACATAAACTTATACAGTTTATCAAATAACCTGGTCCATGCAACTGAAATAGCCACTACAAGAAAAAGCATTCTAAAAAGTGCACTTATACCTACACTCCAAATGGAACAATAAGCATGATTGACAACATTCTCCTCCCCTTCCATTTCCCTAGCTACATGGTTACCTTTCAGTGTAGATTCAGCTGTCTGAGCACTGTGAAGATGCAAATGAGGTATGAACTCATTACAATTGCTGAATACCAAAATTTCTGACTTTGCGTACCAGATGTAAATAAAGTGTAGCCTCTATACCATTGTTAGGTACTAATGGCTTGCAACTGTGAATTATTATTCTGATTGAAGCAAAACACAGTAATGTACAGACACCCTTCACTGAAGTAGATGTGCCAGTGAGGATACACTTACAAAGTGTGGAACAAACTTCAGTGAGCTTTTAAACAAAACCAAACACCCCACTTGTATATTTCCTTGTCTTAATAGTACAGTTTCTTGTCTTTGCTTAAAACTGTTGCTGATTGTCATGTATTTGTATAATACCTTGAAAGAAAAATGAGAGAATATGCACTAGAGATTGCATGTCTAATAGTAAAACAGAAATAAGGGAATGATTTTCAGAATTCAAACAGAAGGCAGAGCTGAAGTTTTGCAAACATATTCATAAATAATGTGTGATCATTCAGTCTACTAAATACGCTATGTACATTTACAATCTACTGAGAATGTCCAACTGTATGAACTATTTATTATTGGGTTTGAAATGTTAATTGCTTGTATTCACATTATTTGATTGTTGTTGCAAAGCTTATTGCAAAGCTGTGTCAGTAGCAAAAAAGATAGCTCACTACAACTATATTGTATAAGTGCAGTAGTCTGATAGTTCAGATCCAGTGCTGTCTAATTGTTTAACCTTTGTTTCTCTTCTTTTTATCCTTATTTCTTTTTCTTTTTCATGTGCATAGTGCATGACATAGCACAAACATGGTTAGCTGCTTAAAACTGAAAATTTAATTTCAGTTGCCTTACAAAGAGAAAACACACTTAGCGGCATTACATGGCAATCAGCAACATGGATGATAATGACTGCAAAAATTACACCTCTTACCCAACTGTATCTGTTGCACAAGGTGTAAATACCAAACAGCAGGGCGTCTACCAGATTACTTTTACTGAGATAGGGTTGCAATGACTGTGGGACTCTAAGCCAGCTCATCTGTCCTGCTCTCTGAATAAATTACATTTTTTACGGAACATTCCTCTGAATTAATTTCTTTCATAGACATCAGTACTTGCTTATTTTCTTAATTTTTTTTGTTTTATAAGAAATAACTTGAAGAAAGAAAGAAACAAATGAACACAACTGAAGGAATCAAAACCATAGCCAAGTATTGACCAAGTATTTTGAGCTAACATTTTTGATTTTTTTTTTTTACTGAGGTGAGCTATCTTGGGAATTCTGAGTAACTTGGCACCTTCGATCTCCATCCTATCTTGTGCTGGACTTTTCCAATAGATAATTCGGCCCATATAGAAAATGAGAAGAAGGAGGTTAATGATGATGATATACACCCCTCCCATAACCCAAGTTTAGTTGTAAAACAGAATGTATTGTGAGGTATGTATCATAACTTCAAAGTCTATTGCTAAAGTGATGCAAGTCTATCCATTTCCAGTATATTGTCAGACAGTAGTCCTGCATCACACCTGAGAATGCATGAGCCAGGACCTTTTAATGTCACACACATACAGGCCTAATTGAAGTATAGCATCAGTCACTATTTAAACTGTAAATCTGTAATGACCATGGTTGCAAAGCATGTCTTCTATGGCAAGGAGAAATAATCACTAGTATATGGAACTGTATGTATTCCCATTTACATAGGTTTGAATCCCACATTGTACAAATTGCTTTTAACAGTATGCAAGTCCCCACAAGATATGTGCCAAGTCATCCCATTGATCCCTCCAAAGTCATGGATTTCAGTGTTGACCAGTGAACAAGGTGTGACCAGGTGCAACAGCACACATGCCATAAATAAATGGCAAATGGCACAATACCCTCGATGTTTTATAAACATTCTTTCTCTTTGACAATGTTTCTTCTCAATTACCATCTCACAAATGTGATTGGCATGGTTATATGTGTCTGTGCACTGGTCGTAAAATGCGATATCGTAAATTGGCAGAAAAATATTTCAAGTGTTGTTGGAGGACCGTTGCAGAAATAACAGAAAATGGGAAGGATGGTACCAAATTCAGGGCACAGAAATGGGGTGCGGAGGAGTCAAATATTTGTTGCATTCCTTGCAAAGCGTTACAGCCATAGGCTGCTGCAGAGGGAATATACCGGGTCTCAGGACAAGGCCGAGGCTTGGTACAGCCTAGCCAAGGCTGTCTCTAGTAAAGCTGGCATACCGTGCAGTGGGGAACAGTGTAGGTACCATTACAGTGAGCTAAGGAGGCACAAGCAGACAAAACTTGCCAGTGGCTGGATGAGTTTTGAAATGCTGACACCCCCCAGTTGTGTAAGTCTACAGATCAAGCAACTTTAAATGACACTGATGCTGTAGATAGCCAAGACTGCTAAGCATAACACTTTCATGTCTCTTCTTTCACTTTCTATTTTGCAGCTGCAGAGGAAATCTTGATGAGCAGGGAAGCACATGCTGAGAGGCTGGAGCAACTAAGAGAGGCAAGAGGTATATATGCAGCACAGCTGACCTTGATTGTAATAAATATATTGTGATTCCATAGATCACTATCAAGTTCAGCATGCATATCTTAACTGTAACAGCAAGCATGCATGTTTTCTTCTGCAGCTCTTGGTAATTGTATTAGGCAAGTATAATATTATATTCAGATTATGTGGGTTCAATTCCCACAAGTACTATATAGAGATACATTCAGCAAGTATCATGTTTTACATTTGAAATGTAGCAATATTGGCTTTAATGCCATGTTGTTAAGTTAATCTGTAGTATCTTTAAAAGCATATATGGAGTATGTGCATATTCCAAAGTCCAAGGATTACTTGTAACAATTCACAATCATTTTGGAGACTGTGAAAACTGTATAGCTACTATAATAAGAAAACCATATCTATTGATCTATTGTAGTAAAGCAGGAATGTGACATTTCATGGCTCTAATCATCTCTTTTCTATTTTGTCTCACCGCACCTCATTTCTCTCTCGCTCTCTCTCTTTTTTTTTTTTTTTTTTTTTTTTTATGGCTTACCTGGAATCACACTATTCTGATGTCATACTTTTTTGACAGCAAACAAAATGCTTTTCTGCACAGGACGTTAGGCCAACTGCAGATGATCTGCCCTATCAACCCTCCACTGGCTGCTGTACCAACACTCAACACCTCTGGGACACAACCTTTTCAGTACAGCTTCCACAGCCCCAGTACTACCTGGCCCATCCACATCAGGTAGCATTTCCCCAGCTGCTGGTGCAGTGGTACCCTCTGGTAGTATTGATGGAGCCACTGAATATGTAACTCACCAGGAGCTGCCAGGGATGTTTCATAGGTTCATAGGTGCCCAAACCTCTGACAAGTTCTGATACCGTTGACAAGTGTAAGCAGGGGTTTAGGAGAGGAAACATTTGCAAGCAGGGTCCTGGGAGATGAACTATTTACAGGTTGCCTGTGTCCATTAGAGACATAGGTGCCAAACCAGGGATGAATTTCATGTTCCCCATCCAATTGTCCAAGTTGCACTTGAATTGGGTTAAGGAGGAACTCTGTTTCACATGGATGGGGATCCTATTCCATAGACGGGGTAGTCTCTGGGATACATACCTGTCTCTCCAGCAGGTCCTATTTATATCACAGGCAAGGTTTAACTCTTTAGAATGGGTAATTCTGGTGCTGTTTGTTTTGTGAATATGCAATAGGTCCATCAGAGTGGGGTCTGACAATGCTCTGTATGCCAGGCATAGATCTCCCCTCAAATCCCCTGTAGGAGAAAGAATATAAAGATAGGGTCTTGAGGCAGTCTGCATAGGAAATTTTACCTACCTCCTGTGTTCTTTTAATGAGGAACCTCTGTGGACGTTCCAGTTGTTGGATATGCCTGGTTAGGTATATGCCAAAGAGGGCATTGTACTGAATGATAGGTCTGATGAATGCTGTTTGTTTTGTGGATATGCAGGAGGTCCATCAGAGTGGGGTCTGGCAATGCTCTGTATGCCAGGCATAGATCTCCCCTCAAATCCCCTGTAGGAGAAAGAATATAAAGATAGGGTCTTGAGGCAGTCTGCATAGGACATTTTACCTACCTCCTGTGTTCTTTTAATGAGGACCCTCTGTGGACGTTCCAGTTGTTGGATATGCCTGGTTAGGTATATGCCAAAGAGGGCATTGTACTGAATGATAGGTCTGATGAATGCTGTTTGTTTTGTGAATATGCAGGAGGTCCATCAGAGTGGGGTCTGACAATGCTCTGTATGCCAGGCATAGATCTCCCCTCAAATCCCCTGTAGGAGAAAGAATATAAAGATAGGGTCTTGAGGCAGTCTGCATAGGACATTTTACCTACCTCCTGTGTTCTTTTAATGAGGAACCTCTGTGGACGTTCCAGTTGTTGGATATGCCTGGTTAGGTATATGCCAAAGAGGGCATTGTACTGAATGATAGGTCTGATGAATGCTGTTTGTTTTGTGGATATGCAGGAGGTCCATCAGAGTGGGGTCTGGCAATGCTCTATATGCCAGGCATAGATCTCCTCTCAAAAGCCTGTAGGAGACAGAATATAGAGATAGGGTCTTGAGGCGGTCTGCATAGGACATTTTACTTACCTCCTGTGTTCTTTTAGTGAAGAACCTCTGTGGACGTTCCAGTTGTTAGATATGCCTGGTTAGGTATATGCCAGAGAGGGCATTGTACTCAATGATAGGTCTGATGAATGCTGAATACAGTGGAACAATGACTTCCTTAGACTCAGAAGCCATAACTTTGTTTATAAATTGCACAACATAGAATGAGTTCCTCATTACTGTAGATGCCTGATAGTCAAAGGCTAGCATACTATCTATATGTGTCCCTAAGTCCCTGAGTACTGGATCAACTTTAAGGGGTGTGTTGTCAATATGATAGTTACCAGGGGTGGATGACTTCTCAAAGGATACTATTATGTATTTCTTGGTATTTAGTTTTAGCCCATGACTGTGACACCAGTTGTCTCTCACCCCTTCCTGGAGAACATTTGTATCAATGTGGGGTTCAAAGACAGCTCCTTATTTGCAATCATCTGCAAATTTAGTCAGCCAGAGACCACTGACATTGGCCTTGACTTCAGAGAAGTAAATGCCAAAAAGGAATGGTCCAAGGACTGATACCTAAGGTTCTCCACTTCTGACTGGCCTCTTTGTGGAGGTGGACTCCCCAATTGTAACTTCCTGGGTCCTGTCTATGGGCCAGTTGGCTATCTACCAGGTGACATATGAGCTTGTACCTAACCTCTTCAGTTTGTCAACAATGCCTGAGTGGGGTATTTTGTCAAATGCCTTGGCCAGGTGAACGTAAGCAGTGTGAACTGTTTTTTCCCTTATCCATTGCTTTGGTTACCTTCTCAAATAAGTCCACCAGGTTAAGTAGGCATGCTCTGCCCTTAGCAAAACCAAACTGGGTTGGTTCCAGTGCCTGGAGGTTTACTATATCTCTATTGATCATTTCCATGGTAATTCTTTCCATGGCTTTACATATAAGACTAGTGAGACTTATGGGTCTGTAGTTTCCAGTGTCTGTAGATGGCCCACTTTTGTGCAGAGGGATGATTGTTGCAGTTCTCCATTCATGAGGCACAATGCCTGCTTGGAGGCTCCTGTTAAATAATAATTTCAGAGACCCTGATAGTTCATGCTTCATGCTATATAGAAGGCATCCTGGGATACTGTCTGGGCCCTTTATTGCAGTGTTCTTGGTCTTAGAGAGAGCATTAAGGAACTGTTCCCTAGTGATATTAGGGGGAGTTATATTTTATGCTATTTCCTGAGGGAGGGCTGAGGAGAGAGGGGTGAAGCTGGAGGTGAATTTATCAGCCAGGAGGTTTGCTACATCTTCTGGCTCATTATAGGTGGCTCCATTTGCAATGAACTCTGCACACAATTGTGTATTGACTTTGAGGTTGTGGACATAGCTAAAGAATGCTTTGGGGTTGTCCTTGACCTGGGAGGCCAACCTTACCTCAAATTTGGCTTTAGTGGACTTTATTTGTCCTCTAAATTGTTTGTTTAGTTTGATGAGAGGGTTTTTATCTTGCTGGGTGCTGCACCTCCTATTTTTAGCCATGATTCTCTTCCTTCTGTTATACAGCTATTGATTTTGTGATGCCACCAGGGTGACTTGTTTTTTGAGTTAGTTCTGTACTTCTTCCAGGTGAGTACATCTGCCTCTATAGAGCTATTAACATGCTTGCACAGAGTTTCTGTGAACTGTTCTGCATAGGCAATAGTGTTCTCATGGTTTATGGGGGCTTGAAATTTTGCAGGCTATCACAGTAGCAGCAGGTTAACTTTAGAGTAGTTCCTGAATATTCCTAGTTTAGCTAGGGGTCTCAGTTTTATTTTTACTTCAAAGGAGACTATTTTGTGGTCTGACCTTACCAGGGCATACATTGTAGTAGGGGGTGTGCAGCACTCTCCCATATTAGTGAGGACCAGATCCAATGTGGTTGCACCCCTGGTTGGTTTATTGACTATCTGGTTCAGGAAGTCTGTATTTACAAAATCCAGAAATCTCTGTGCCTGTACGTTTGGTGTTGTATAGGATTCCCAATTAAAAGTAGGATAATTAAAGTCACCCATGAACATGGTATTGGGTTGGATGGTTAGTGTTTCTAATAAGTTTAACTACATGGTATGTGTTTCCTGGGTCATACAGGGGGGCCTATAGCTTGCAAGGAAGTAGTACTGGAATTTGCCTATGGTGATTTGAACATAGAGAAGCTCAGGTGCATTCTCCTGTTTGACCGGCCTTGAAATATATCTATTTTTGATGCACATAGAGATACCTCCACTTTTAGTCCCTGCCTGTGAAGTAGCTGGTCTAAATGTGTGAAAGGCATTCTAACCTTGCACTGTTGGTGTGCTGTCTGTGGCTTTGAACCATGTCTCAGTGACCACACAGACATCAACATTTCTCTAGGGTAAAGAGAGCTTCTAGGGAGTGGAGTTTTTTGTTTAGACTCCCAGCATTGAACAATAATATCTTTAGATTTTCTTGGTTTTGATTTGCTATGTCAGAAGTACTTTCAGTATGGCATTACCTAAAAAAGGCACTATGGGGGAAGACAATGTTTTAGCTAATATTCAAAAGCCTAGAGGGGGGAGATGCAGACCATCCCTGGCAAAGCAGCATGGTCTGTTGACCATCACCTTTCATGATGACAAATGTACATCTCCTTAGAATGACACCAGAAACTAAGCCAATTATGGTGTGTGATGGAGACTGGCCTTGGTTCCCACATTAGTCACCTAGAGAAGTTGCTCATTAAAACAAAAAAGAGACTCCCATGTCAAGCAGTCTCACAGGTAACTGAGGAAGGGGACAGTTATGACAGCTCTGTGGGTGAGGACTAGATTCTCACTGTTCCCACACTTGACAGGCATGTGCCTCCGATGCCCCCTACTTAACCCCAATCATGGTGTCCCCTAACCTTTTGTGTCCAGTACCATCCCTGTGTCTGTCTTGCTTGTCCTGTATGTCTGCACCTGCTTCCTCACCTACCATGTCTGCTTGACCCTCACATTCCTATGTCCCTTTCTCAACATTCCTCTCTTTTTGAAAAAAAAATAGGTACCTGTCCAACAAAAAAAAAAAAAATTGTCCCATACATAGCTCTCCACTTCGCATATGTGTCTTCGTAATGCACTTGATTTGGTCCAGTTGACTATACATCATTGTGTTGTTGTCACTCATCTGTGTTGTGGTGACAGTCCAAATTCATCAAATTTTATCAACATGTGCAAATAATTTTGTTGAAGAAGTGTAGATATGTGGGTCTTTCCTAATTCCCTCCTGCAAACTCCTTTATTGATTCATCTTTGCTCCTCCCCCTGCTTTCCCCCCACTTCACATTTTTCCTGTTAACCCTGTTTTCATACCTTTAATCTGGTCAAAAAATAGGATCACACACCACACACATGGCCAGAAATTACTCATAAAAAAAGCCTTTACTTTTTGTCTTATGCATTTGTGCGGAGTTTGGCATCACACACCAATGCTGAGTGGTGGTGAATGGCTGTTCATGTCCTATGGAAAAAACCTGGTGAGGTTTTACCATCACCCAGTTTAGTCTGCTTATTTCCATGCAAAGGTGTTTAAACATGCTGCACTATAGGAATGCAGAGTTAAGGGAGATTAAAGGCACTACTTTGAAACAGTCTGACAGTTCTGTACAGTGCTGGATGCAGTAAAGAGTGACTTTCTATGTGGTGTGTTGACATAAATCACTTAACTGAAGTTTTTTAAAAACCCATAGCATCAAGGGTTCAATTCCCAATGCCTCTCATATCATTTCTTACTGTGATGTTATATGTCTATGATATGTTTAATCAAGCACATCTTAACATTTGCCACAGGTATGAGTTCTCATGAAAGTATACTGGATACTGGCCAAAACAAGTTATTTGCCTTGATGTTCATCCCTACAGCTACGACATATTTATTCAACCTTTTTCTGCTTGTCATAAGCCTGTTGTCCATCTCCTAAGCCATCTGTACTCCTGTGTCTGTCACTTCATGCTGCAGAGCATGGCACCTTAATAATGAGAACAGACCAAAACATGTCCATAAATGTCACATTACACAAAACATTGCTATGTGCATGTCCATCTCTCCTTGTATGCACCCCTTCACTCCCACCCTTCTCTACAGGTGTGTATTTATTATGCTTATGAATGTACAGGACATTACATGGTTTCTGCATACTGATATGACTCTGCAGATGGATAATACAAACATGTTAACTTGATCAATAGTTGATCTGAGCTCCTGGAGTGCGCAAGGTTTTGATATCTGCTGTAGGATTCCCTTTGTCTCGTGTTCAGGTGATGATGGATGAAATGTGCATCTAATACTGTGAAGAAGCATATTGCACACACTTTTCTGGCTGTCTGGCCCTACCAAAATAACCAAACAAGTGGTGCAGTTAGTGCTCAAAGAAACCCAATAACCACAAATAAGAGCACTAAAGTTGCGAGTCCTCAGTATCAATTTATTTGAATAAAAGTTAAGTGCGTTCGTCAATATGATTGACTTCTTCAGAACAAAAGAAAAAAACATTAAAATCAGGTTTAAATATAGAATGCCACATACTAATTGGTTCACCTCTAACCAATGCCATCAAGGAATGTTTTCAGGTCATAAATATTAATGATGATAAAAAAAATCCAATACTTGAAATGGGACAGTTTTCACAAAAACTAAATCACATTGTTAAAAAATACTTTTAAAAAGATGTATGCATTTATATTGATCGACCTGAACTTTAAAGCATATATTCACCATATATATAAAATCAAAAAAAGAAGAAACTTTTGTAAATATGAGTACTAAAATTGCTATAAAAATACTATAAAAATGCAAAGTTGTATTGTAGAATTTATCAAGTATACATATATGTAAAGCGCTTAACTTTTATTCAAATAAACTGATACTGAGGACTCGCAACTTTAGTGCTCTTATTTGTGGTTATTGGCCCTAGCAAAATAGTTAGCATATCTGCTGAGTCATAGTAAACATTTCAAAAGATGTACCATCCCTTGTCATTTGAGGAAAGGCTGTAAACACAATTAACTTGTGGTGTGCAGTGAGGCCTGCAAACCAGATACTAGTTGTACAAGTGCATTGAGGTAGGCATTACTGATACAATTTGAGGAAGCCACCACTTTAGTGTAGTGATTGTCACATTTGCAGTCCTCATCACATTTACTTAGCAAATGACATCCTAACACCATGTGTATAAAAAAAATAAAAAAAAGACACCTGGATTTGAACACTGACTCACCTGTGCTCTGAGCAGAAGTTAACTGTTCTTACAGCCTGTGCCACAGAGAAATCTAGCCATTCATTGTATTTTCCAAAGTACTGATACTATGCATTGTCACTGAGCTGGTTTATGGGAAGGAAAGCAATCCAAATTGAAGTTAAGCAGAGACCCTTGTTTGCTTGGCACTTAAGGTCACACAAATGGGGAAGGCAAGCCCAACAGTTATTTATGTAATAAAATTTTGGCCCCAACATTTCAAAGATAGACTACATCATGCACATCGTATTACCTGACAGCAATATCTCTGATAACATATCTTGCAAGCCTAACACATGAAACATTAACAACAAACCAATGTATTTTGCACTTAATCACAATCAGATCAGTTACTCATATATCCCTATTTGCGCACAGTTTGGTAATGAGCAACAGTGGACACTGCTGCCTCCCTAGTCCAAGCTGGATTCCTGAAATTCTAACCACACATCATCCACACAAATTGCTTTTTAGCACTATGTGAAGAGGTGTTTAGTGCGTGTAACTCTGGTTGCTGGGTTGTAATCCTCCACTACATGGAGCTGCATCCATAAATACAAGAGAAGGGCAGTGATGTGTGCTTCACAAGCATGACCTGAAGCAATACACTTGCAAATAATATATCAGGACTTAGGCCATTGTCATATAGACTCCAGAATTACGAGCATAAATGCATTGTTACATTTGGTGTGGGTGTATAGTGACACTCCACATTGGTCATCTATGATGATATCCCATTGATATTGTCAGTAACGTGTATTAATGTGGACATACCTTTATCTGAATATGAAGACACATAACTCAATCATTGCACTACTGCTGTTTCCAAACTGTTTGTGTGTGTCATCTACACAACAACCTGATAAACATGTACATTACTGTCTCACTTCTGTAATATGTATTCATGATAGCTTCTTTCACCCAGGTTGCCAGGATGTATTTATATGTCATTTTCCAAATTGCACTCACACAATCATATCATAAGTCCTTGCTTTACAAACAAGTCTTGTTACAATATATGTTACCTGCGACATTATGGTGATGTCTTCCCCTATAAACTGAACTCTGACACTGTTAAACTTAGACTTCTATAGTGGTGCAAGCAGTTAAGTAGTGTGTTCTTTATATTATGCAATTAGAGAGGTAGGGTTTCTAATTTCACAACAATCAACTTGTGTGTGCTACCAGAAGAGTATGAGTCCAGAACCTAACACCCTTGCTCAGGAATCATGCAGAAGATGCTTTTGACCAGCTAATCACTACCAGTGCTCATCTAAATAAACACTCCAACTCTGGCTCTACTCTACACTGGGTCTTCACCTCCAACCATAACCTCTAACACAACCCCTCCGCCCTACCTCATACCCTAAGTGACCACCATCCCACCTTCCTACTTAGACACTCTCCTCAGCTACACAAACTCCAGCAATACAAGGACTGCTGTAAACTCTCTAATTTTCACCCAGATACCTTCAACCACCTGCTCTCCTCAATTAATTTGTCCTTCCTCTATGACCTCTCCATGGAGGATGCAGTCATAACATTTAACAAAATCTTTCTAGACACACTTAACTCACTGGCCCCCATCAGGAAAATAGGAATCAAAAGTTATTTCACTCCATAGTTAAGAAAAACCACTCAAACCCTTATGAACAAGACAGACTGTGTGTGGAAAAAAATGGAAACAAATCCTAATCATCCACTCATCTTCATACCTATAGAGAGCTCCATCATATAACCCAAAAAAGGTCACCCTTGACAAGTAAAACATTTTTCAAAAACCACTAAACAATCCCCACTTCAACCCCCCAAAATTCTGTCAATCTGTTAATAAGGTATTACATCCTGGAAGCCCCTCATCACCCAACCCATGCCCTAATAGCTCTCCCACTGATTCTACTACCTTTCTAACTCCTTCTTCATTGACTCTATCCATACTCTAACCAAAAATGCTACTAATACCTACCCCACTTCCCCTCCATCTACTCAAGCAACCTCTTTTTCTTTTAAACTTCTCCCTACAACTTATATCAAATCACTTCTAAGCAAACTTAAATCATGTTTTCCATCAGTCGACAATATTCCTCCTCAGTTCCTAAAATATGCTGCCAACTGTATCACTTACCCCATCTCTATATTAGTAAATAGATCCATCAGGAAAAACACTGTACCTGACATCTGCAAAAATTCTATGTCATACCCTTACACAAAGGTGGCATCTCTACTAACCCCTCAAATTTCAAGCCTATTGCCATCCTATCTCCCCTGTCAAAAATCCAAGTAAAATGCATTCATAAACAGCTCCTTGATCATCTTTTGTGAGAAAATCACCTTACCCCTACACAGCATGGTTTTCACCCAAAAGTACAGCTACTCTTCTGACATCCTTCACAAACTCTATTGCAAACACTCATGACAAAAGTAAGTTAGACTCCTGTCTGTTTCTTGACCTCTCCAAAGCCTTCAGTGCTGTTTCTCATAGACTACATCTATCCAAACTAACTCCCTTTAGTGTCTCCAACTCTGCAGTTTCTTCATTCTCCAGCTACTTCTCAAATAGATTCCAAGCAGTTAAATGTCAGTCTAACTTTTCTCCCTTCTTAGCTGTACAAACAGGGGTGCCCCAAGGCTCCATCTTTGGACCCCTATTATTTAATATCTTTATGAATGACCTCCATTCTTCCTGTCTAGTCTCTTCAGTTATACAATATGCTGATGATTCCACAATCATCTCTTGCTCTGACAACATTGTATTTATTTATTTATTTAATTTGGCATTTGTTAACTGTGTTAGTCCAACTGAGCCAATGGCCTATTTTCAGTGAAGAAAGGGAAAAAAAACTCCAGCAATACAAACATAAAAAGATAACATATTAGGTAATATACAAAACCCAAGAAAGACAGTGCAGCAATACAACATAAGCAAAAATTACATATGCAATAAGCAGGTTAAGTGAATAACTGTAATAAAAATAAAGATAAATGAAGGAAATACAACTAGTACATTTAGGTATTTACAATAATGACATATCTTTCCCAAGTAGCATAATGTAGTATTGTCTAGTGAGCAGAACAGTCACATACATGTTTTAGCATATTTTTTTACTCTGACAACGTTGTTATAATTGTTAACTCCATATGTTTTTGTATACTCTGTCATTTAATTACTTTTGTTACATATACTACTTGGAGCTTTTCTCCTCGGCCCTCTGCCCAGTCAGACTAACTCAGTTAACAAATTACACTGCTACATGACTACACAGCAATTTCATACAGCCCTCCCAACATATTTTTCTCAGCATGCACTGATGATGTCATCCTCTATAAAGTGTACTCCAACAGTGTTAAACTCAGAAGCGGTGGTGCTAGCTCTAAGTATAAGTCTTTTTTGATTGTGTAATTCAATATGGAGGGGTTCTAGTCTCACAGCAATTAATTTGGTGTGGGTGTGTTCCTTCATCTCTCAAGCTGTTGACTATTTCACACCAGGATGTCAACCCACAGCTATGTAAGTGTAAGACATTCCTGCCAATATCTTCTTCTCTGCATACACTGATGATGTCATCCTTTATAAAGTACACTCTGACAGTACTAAAGACAGATTTGTAAAGTGGTGCTAGCATTAAGTACTGTGTTTTCTAGATTGTGTGATGAGATAGGTAGGGGTTCTAATCTGTGTGTGTTCATTCAACTATCAGTCTAGAGACAATTTCACACCAGGATGGGAGTCCATATCTATGTTAGACACTCCTTCCAACTTCTACTTCTTTGCATATACTGATGATGTCATCCTCTATAGAGTAAAGTCTTAACAGTGTTAAGATACAGCTGTGCAGTGGTTCTAGAATTAAGTATTATGTTCACTTGCTTGTGTAATTAGATCAGTAGGGGTTCTAATCTCCCAGCAGTCCACCTGACTGTGTGTGTTCTTTCATCTATCAGGCTGGAAACTGTTTTACATCAGGATGTGAGTCTACAGCTATATCAGACACTCCTACCCAAAAATCTCCTTCATACCTGTCAACTGTCGAGATTTTCGTAAGATGTCCAGATTTGTGCCTCTTATTTTTGGTCCATTTCTCATAAAATTATGATTTTCTGACAAATCATTGGTAAATCATTAAGAATTGAAATAAAAAAATAATAACAGACACTTGAGTTTCAGACCTCATACCCTTCAGAAAATCCAAGGTAATGAAAAAACAGTCATTCTATCAACTTTCTAAGTTGGTAAGAGCAATATTTAAAAATGGTCCCCATTTTTGGTCCTCCCATTATTTATGGCTTTGTCTAGATGTCTTGCTCTAAGAGACTGAGAGGTATGATCTCTTTTTTAGCATACACTGATGATGTCATCCCCTATAAAATGCTCTCTGACACTGTTAAAATCAGATGTCTGTGGTGGTGATAGTCTTATGTTATATGGAGTCCATCTCCTATACCTACACAGGTGTGGTGTTTAAATATGACCAAACTCAATTGGTGTGTGTGTGTGTGTGTGTGTGTGTGTGTGTGTGTGTGTGTGTGTGTGTGTGTGTGTGTGCGTGTGTGTGTGTGCAGAGTGTGTGCGTGCGTGTGTGTGTGTGTGTGTGTGTGTGTGTGTGTGTGTGTGTGTGTGTGTATGTGTGTGCGTGCGTGCGTGCTTGCGTGTGTGTGCGTGTGTGATTTGCATTATATATTTTCAATCTCTTTTCATTTGACTCACACTAAGAAGAACATTTTACATAGATCCCTGAATCAAGCATCCCCTTTTTCCCCTCTGTCCACATAAAATTCATTCTGAAGAAAACTGCGTATTTCATCATTTCAAAGATGCATACACACATCATGAAGCAGAGCCCCTCCATGACCCTCTGCAAGCCATCACCCGACCACTGGATGTGTGACTGCTAATCTGTTTTGGGGTTATGCACATGTCACATATGGACAGAGGCAGTCCATATTGAATCAAACACATACATATGCACATAATCCTACTATCTTCCATCACCTACATATAGTGATTTGTGTTTAAATGGTATAATAATGGCTAGGATTGTATGTGCTCTTGGCCAGTAGGCTAGTAATGTCCTAAGACTTTATGAACATTGCACATGTCAATGTTGTTTTTATCCACATGTGCTGTGTTGAGGTGTGGATGCACTCTATCCCTACAAAAGTGTATTCCAATCTGTGATTTGAGCTTCTATATTGATGGCACCTGCTGCCATTTATCTACATGTTCCTTCCATAACAGCTGCAATAATATGCCTACTGAGGACTGTTGACATCAGTTGATGCTATATATATTGTTGCCTTACTAAGGTATGTATTCTTGTACTGCAGTATATCAACATTCGACACATTTGTCATGCAACCGACACAATGACACATGCAGTATGGCACAGGTGTGCATATATATATATATATATATATATATATATATATATATATATATATATATCTTGCCTCTCAAAATGTTATCTGGCATGCAGCAATATTATGTCATAACGATTAAATGGGCACATACACGTTATAATGCTGTTATATAGATAAAATTATGACATGTTGGGATTCACTTGCAACCTTGGGGAATTTATTGTATCCAGTATTGTGTTGCTATTCACATGGATAATACAGGTGTTCTCCAGCAGCATTGTGTGACTGTCAGCATTTGAGTCATTAACTGTTCTACATAAGCCATATCCACCTCAGTTATCATGTTTCCCAGACTCAGTGTCTCATTTTTACTAGAAACTGAGGGTGTGCTGTGGGAGTATCCTGAATGGTAGACCTGGCATTAGCTATCTCTTGTGCCCTGTTACTCAGATGTAATATCATATCTGTTATGTGGTAGTGGCCTCCTGCAGCATTTATTTGACACACCTGGTCCCTGAAGGCCTTATCTGACTTATTTGTGTCCAGGATATTCCTGCCATGTGTCCATAGTTGCCACCAGTAGAACATTTGTCTCTTAAGCTGTAATGTGTCATTGACCTGTCACATCACAACAGCTCCAGTATACCCAGCCAAACACACTTGGATCAAAATATGTATAGACAGCAATCCAAGTTGGACAACACCCAATATCCACCCACTAAACCCTGCCACCTTAAACTAGCTGTCCTGGTGCAAAGGAATGGAGCACTGACTGCATCCCAGGTGGTCAGGATCTAGTTACTGGGTCCAGCATTGAAGGATCCAGGTAGGGAGGGGTTGGAGTGAAGGGATGTGGCCCACATACCTCTGCTGGGGGTTAAGGAGGATGCTCATTATGGAAGGCACAATGATGATGCAATTTCTTTAGTGGAGACCAGAGAAACAACTGCTTGTGATCGAAGGGGGGCAAGGTTGTATGCAAAAATGCCACTTCCAGAAGTAAGGAGGCATTCCCGCTGTCAGGCCCCCACAAATGCCTTTCATGGTGTTTGACCAGGTTTGTGGAGAGATTAGGGTACAAAAAGCAGAAACATATGCTTGAACTATCCTTAATGGCTGTCTAAATGATGGCTTGTCATAGTAGGATCTCACTCTGGAACAAATGGACCGAATGGCCAGAAGGGGGGTGATGATTGACCAACAACAAGGGCAAAGAGTACAAAAGGTAAAACTGATCCCACCACCCCGTAGTAGATACTGCCTTGTGCAGTCAGTGACATAACTGCTGCAATGCTATACCAGACTGTTTTAAGCATGAGCATGTGGGTCCATATATAATTTATCTTGCTTAAGTGCCTCCAGCACAGTTTTTCCCAGGGGAACAGTGTTCATGATGCCTACTCCCATGACTTTGCCAATTGAATATGCCCTCTGCCACTATTATTGCAGTACTTATTTCCTGCTCCCTATGCCCTAAGCATGTGTGCCACCCCAACCTCATAGTGTTCTGCCATATCCCTGCCAAGGCCATTTGACAGCTGTCCCTGTAATGTGGTGTTCCTTATCAGTAGTCCTGCCGGCTGTAAATTTCCCTATGTCTGCTATGGTTTCAAAATGAATCTGTTTCTGTAGCAATGAGATGATCACACTATAGATCATGCTGTTTGGGGGCTCATAACATAGTGATAATGCTACTGAGGCCAAATAGCATGATGTTGTCTGAAATTATTTATGTTTGTTTTCCAGGTAGTGCACTAATCAAAACTGACTATTTACAGACACACTGCAGGTGAACATTCACAAGAACATACAAAATATAAATTAAGTCAGAAAAGTAAAGTGAGCAGTACAATGATAGGCACTTGATAAAATCTACATACAAAAGTCTCACCAGCAACACAGTGTAGCAGCTCTATTCCACAGTATCATGCATGGTCTGCCTCATGCATGTGCATAGTGATCAATTTACGATGTGTGTGACTTTATAGCCAAGCCACACAACCATAACTTTACAGAGTGGTAATGTCTGTTAGCATCAAGCTATTCAGGGTATTCTTGAGCATGTAGGTCATATAGGGGATGTGCATCAGTGGAGATTGGCCCTGAAGTTCCTGCACTGGGCACCACATTTCCTTGCCATTTATAAAAAAAATAAAATAAAATAGCACTTTGCTGTATAACCCTTGTACTGGCTCTCAACTGTCACCATGTTGCATATCTACAGTGCTTCAATGAGTGTGTGAATGCACATCATAACAACAACACGACACAAATGAAGATGACCATGAATCACATGTCCTGTCTTAGTGTAGTCTACCCATCTGCACAGTGACTAGCACTTTTTGGAATACGCGGCTTCATTTTGTGACACGGTCACTGGCAAGTCCATGTTATGTTCGCATTTAGGCATATCTAATCTCCACTGGCCCACATTATGCTACTCCAACCATGCCATTTATTGCAGCATGGTTGTGTTACTATTCTTTCTGAATAACCCAAATATTTAATCAATTTCATAACCCAGTAAACAAAAATAAATAAACAAATCTATACCCTAAAAGCTAAAAAAAATATGTTGTGCTATAGTAAGTTTTGTCTGATGAAATCATAGCTTTCATAGGTTCATAGGTTCATAGGTAGGTACTAGGCTATTGGCCCTAGGGTCTATATAAGCCTAGCCAAAGGTACCCTGGCTTTCGCCACCCAAGAAAATGATTTTCCTGTGCCACTGTCAAGCAGAGCCACAGAAGTGATCCCCGGGGTGAATTTCCTATCTCCCATCCAATCATCAAGATTTTTCTTGAACAGTGCTAATGAGGAGCTTTGTTTGATATAGATAGGTAGTTTGTTCCAGAGTATGGGAAGTCTCTGGGACAGGAATCTATCCCTCCAGCATGTTCTGTTTATTGTGGTGATGAGGTTTAGGTCCCTAGAGCGTGTAGCTCGTAGGGATTGGGATTTCTTTAAGTGGAGCATGTCTAAAGGCTCTGGGTTTGACATAGCTTTGTGTGTTAGGCAGAGATCGCCTCTGAGTAGGCGATATGCAATGGAGTAAAGCTGCAGTTTTTTGAGATGGTCTGCATAGGGCATCTCTTTGAGGCAGGTAATCCTCTTTGTGAGGTATTTCTGTGGCCTTTCCAGTTGTTGTAGATGTCTTGTGAGGTACATACCAAAAGGGGCATTGTACTCTATAATGGGTCTAATGAGTGACGAGTAGAGGGGAACAATGACCTCTTTTTTCCTGGATGAGAAAACTTTTGTGATGAGGTGTGCCACATAGAAGGATTTTCTGACTACTGTGGCGATGTGATTATCAAAGGAGAGACTACTGTCCACCTGTGTCCCAAGGTCTCTTATCACACTTTCAGTGTTAAGTAGACTACCACCTATGTGGTAGTTCATGGGTACTGAGTTTTTACCAAAAGGAATGACAATGCACTTTTTGGCATTGAGCTTGAGGCCATGGCTTTGACACCAGACATCTGTCTCAGCAAGGCCCTTTTGTAGGATGTCCACATCTTTTGGAGTTTTGATTATGACTCCTAGTTTGCAGTCATCTGTGAACTTCGTTGGAAAGACCTTCTTTGTTGGCCTGTACTTCAGAGAAGTAGATACCAAACAGGAGAGGACCCAGGACTGAACCCTGTGGTACTCCACTTGTCACTGGTCTGAAGCTGGATTTGGAGTCTGCTACTTTCACAGTGAGGGTTCTGTCAGTGAGCCAGTTGGCAACCCATCTTGTGACATAGGGATTTATACCTAGTTTAGTGAGTTTATCTATAATTCCAGAATGGGGGATGGTGTCAAAAGCCTTGGCAAGATCTAGATAGGCTGTGTGAACCACCTTACCCTCATCTACGGCTTTGGTGACTGCTTCAAAGAAGTCTATCAGGTTTAGGAAACATGATCTGCCTTTTACAAACCCGAACTGGGTGGGGTCCTGAGTTTGGAGATTACCAATGTCATTGTTTATAAGTTCCATGATGATACGCTCCATAGCCTTGCAGACCAGGCTCATTAGGCTAATGGGGCGGTAGTTTCCAGGGTCTGTGGTGGCTCTCCCTTTGTGGAGTGGGATAACTGTCACTGTGCGCTATTCAGTGGGCACATAGCCTGAGGTGAGGCTATGATTGAACATGGTACTTAGGTGGGGTGCCAGTTCATTCTGTAGTTCATGTAGAACACAGCCTGGGATGTCGTCAGGTCCCATGGATGCTGTGTTCTTGGCTTTGGATAGTGTGTTTTTTACCTGTGCAGCCGTGATTACAGGAACTTTGCATTCTTCTGGTATAGAGATGGGCCCTTTATGGGATGACAGAGGGGTAAAGTTAGCATTGAACCTATCTGCAAGGATGTTGGCAATATCCGTTGGTTCTGTATATTTAGTGCCATTGTGCTGTAACTCAGAGCAGATCTGAGTGTTGCCATTGAGATTCTTGACATAGCTATAGAATGCTTTGTGGTTGTCTTTAGAGTCAATGGTGATTTGGTTTTCATAACTAGCTTTGGAGGATTTTATGAGGGATCTCAGCTTCTTACTTAAGCTGACCAGGGAGTTTCTCCAATCATGGGATTTTACTCTTTTTTGCAACAGTTTCTTTCTTCTGTTGTAGAGTTTGTTTATGGCAGGGGACCACCAGATTGGCTTCCTTTTTTTGGAAGATAGCATCTTGGTTCTGTTAGGGATTGCATGATCCATGCACTCATGTAAGTGCTTATAAAGTGCATTTGTGTAGGATTCAGCAGTCATACCTCTATTGTCCGTCAGCATGGGTGTCGTGAAGTTTGCCACTTCTGTCTTAAGAAGCGTGAAGTTGGCTTTGGAGAAATATTTTACTGTGGTTTCCCTAATGGGGGTGGGGGAGGGATGTGGATGTCTAAGGTGATTAGCTTATGGTCGGATCTGACCAACAAGGAATTGACCTCTGGTGTGGAGCACCGATTGCCCATGTTGGTAATAACCAGGTCTAGTATATTGCTGCCCCTGGTGGGGGTGTGGATAAATTGATCCATGGCATTGGAATTTATGAATTCCAGAAAACGTTGAGCACAAGAGTTGGTACATGAGTAATTTTCCCAGTTAATGGTAGGGTAGTTGAAATCGCCCATTATTAGGGTGTTAGGTTGTACCCTAATATTTTCCAGTGTATTAAGAAATGAGGAGTGGGAATCCTAGGGCATGGTGCTCTGTAGCAAGCTACAATTTGGATTGCGGTCTTGGCCAGAGTTAGTTGCATTTGGATAATCTCGGATGCATTATGCTGAGCAACTAGCCTGGAGGTGTTGACATCCTTAATGAATATGGACACGCCTCCGCCTTTAGTGTTTCGGTCCAGGTTAGGTGGCCGAAAGGTGTGGTATGAATTATAGCCTGGTAATGCAGGGGTACTCTCTGGAGCCTTGAACCAGGTCTCTGTCACTGCACAGATGTCGATGTTCTCCATTTTAAGGAGTGCCTCGAGAGAGTGCATTTTGAGGTTTAGACTTCTAGCACTGAGTAGCAATACCCTCAGATTCTTCTTGCCTGTACCTGTTAGGGTGGTGAATTTGACATTTGAACTTTGCCTAAAAAAGGCACTATAGGGGTGGCTAGAGCCTTAGCCAGTATCCAGAATCCCAGGGCGACAGGTGCAGGCCATCTCTGGCAAAGCATCGTGGCTTGTCGATCATGTCATCCCAGGCAGACAGATACTGGATCCCCTTAGAATGACACCAGAAGCTTAGCCAATTGTTGAAGTCAATCATTTTGTCCTTGTACTGTGGTATCATTCTGGGTGATGGCAGGATGCTACTCAGGGCTAGGGTCATACCTGCCTGGGCTACAAGATCGGACAGCTCCTCCATGTCCCTTTTCATGTAGTCCAAGGAGGTACATCTCAGGTCATTCACACCAACATGGACAATGACAGAGTCATATTTGTACTTGTTGTGGAGTGACTTGAGTGCATGCGTTATGTGGTGGATCCTGGCACCCGACAGGCAGCTGACAGTAACATTCTCCTTGTTTAGCCTGGTGAGTGGAACATCAGTGTGCCTAACTATAGAGTCACCTATGACTAGAGTGCTGGGTATGTTGTTATGGCTTATGGGCTGTGGTTGAGTGGCACACTGAGTTTGTGGGCTATGTGTCATTTGGGTTGTGTTGGGGGGTGGAGGTTGCTTGTGTTTCTGCTTTGGAGGTCCCTGTTGCTTGGGCAGGTTTTTACTGAGAGCCTCCATGAATGTAGGTGTGTCTTTTGTGTTTCTATGTGTGTGTTTTGGTGGTATAGGTTTTGAGGGACTATGTGCTGAGTGTGGTGTGGTGCAAGTGTTTACCTTCTCCTCTTGACTGTCTAGTCCAGTCTTGGGTGAAGAGAGCTTTGCTTCCAGTTTGGCTATATAAGTGCATCTCTCACAGGTTGTAGTGTTGGGTGGTAGGAGGAGAGGGTTGTCTGTGTACATGAGGAAATTACTGCATTGCCCCAAGATGCCCAGATTCATCAGGTAGACAGGAGAAAACACCGGGGGCTGACCCTTAGACATGCCTGGATAGGTGCTTATTTGTTAAGTACTAGAAACTGTTTTCCTCTAGACAGTGAGGAAAGTTGAGTGCTGTAGTAATTTGTAGCTTATTTAGTGCTTACAATAAGTTCTGAACAAGTGCTGAAACAAAAAACTGTCTAGTTCTAAGAAACAAAATTAAGCTAGAAGGCTTCCCTCCAACACAGAAAGGCTTGGGCCCTAGAAGCCTACAAATAGTCCTGTACACAGCAAATCTATATCCAGGCTAGACTACCCACAGGAAAGGCAGGAAACAAGCTTAGAGAAAGTTTTTTTGTTTTTTTGTTTTTTTTAGTGGAAAGAGAGAAAGGAGTTGCAGAAACTAAGCTTTCAACCTTCCATCTCCAAAATGTGGAACACTACCTCTTATAATGCGGAAGAAATGGGTAAAATGTGAAACACTTACTAACAGCTTGAACATTAAACTCACAGGATGGTTAAAATGTGCTATTTTATATTTATGAATTAATATGATTCAGGAATATTTACCATGGATGTCAGGATGTCACTTAAAAATTCTTAACACTGTAAGTGTGAAAGATCTTTGCATTGTTGAGCTGTGACACACAAGAACATTTTAAGATTAAAGATGAGGAACATTCTTCATAACACGATACACTTGAGAGGTATGGATGACGTGTTTTGCATAAAAACTTACCTTTAAACTCTTATTCTGTTTCCTTTTTATATGTGCTTCTGAAATAAAGAAATGTAATTGGTTTAAATTCATCATGTCACCTTGTACTTAACCCTGCAGAAGGGCACAGCCATCCTGATGCTAGACCACACTGCAAAATAAAAAATCATTCTTCTTCAAAGCTAAGTAATATTCTAGCAGCAGTAGAAGACTGTGTATTACAAAATGGCTTCTCACTAGTCTTTAAAAATAATTTTCAGCTGGGCCCTAAAATTAAATCTTGAACAACTGTGGCTATCACAAAGCAATTCAAATAAATTATTTATTGATAATGTCATTATCAGACTCCCCTCACATGTAAATGCATTAGTAAACACACCTAAGATTCACAGTTTTGATTACAGTTGGGTTTTTTTTGCTGACAGTAAAAGAGCATCTCTATGTTTACTTTATAATTCAGTCAGAACTCTGTTATTCATTAGCAATTACAGGAATTTATTCAGTAGCTTTTTGTACATAGGTTCATAGGTGTTTACTAGGCTAATGATCACAAGGGCCTTTTTAAGCCTAGCTATGCATCCCAAATCTCTGACAAGTTTTGGTACCCTTGATAAGTGTAATCAGGGGATTGGGAGATGAAAAATTACAACCTGCATGTTTGCAAGACTTGCCTGACTTACCATTCCCCTCCCATAATGTAATACAAAAGTCACACACCTATGACTCAAAAATAGGAGATAAATATTACAACAGTCAAATGCCTTCCCTATATTTAATAATATCAAATTGCTCAGTATTTAAAATACATTATTTTGATGCAAACAACATCAGTTGTGTGTGGGTTCTATCCCTTGTTTGATTGATATTCAACTATTGATAATCTCTTCAATTCAGCATTGGAGACATTGCAAAGCTGTGATGCTGCCCAAGCAGATGTTAAAAATCCCATGGTACTTGTGAGTAGAAAGTTAGTGTTGTGACTAGGTTTTCCCCAGTCAGGAAAAAAATACCACCTCGTTCTCCCTAAAATATGAGCCATTGCCTGTGTGTTAATACTTGCTTATAATTTGTAATAAATTATGTTTGGGTTTGCTAAATTAAGAACTGTTGTTTTTTTCAAAAGTTTTAGACCTGGATTATACACACTCACACAAAACATACAGACACACAAATATATAAATAATAATTGCAATGCCGGTCAATGGGATCTAACCATTCAAAACCATAAATAAATGAATTAATAATTTGCTAGATACTTTTTCTCATATTTGCATATTGTACCTCTGAGAGCTGCCAATGCAGTCTTAAGAAATAGTTATGGAGATAGCTGAGCTGCTTTCTCTGCCAATAAGTACTTAGCAGGACAGCTGACTAGACTGTAACATAGGGCATTGGTATGAGTAATGTCTTGTGCAGGTCTGCATTTGCAAAATGTTGTTTTTAGTCCACGTTTAAGCAAACGATTTTGTCTGCGTGTGTGTGTGTGTGTGTGTGTGTGTGTGTGTGTGTGTGTGTGTGTGTGTGTGTGTGTGTGTGTGTGGATATGGACCATACAAATTAAATAAAAAATGTATTTCTCTTGTTCTTTATTTGCTTATCAAATAAACACACTAGGTAAAAGTATATCCTTCCAGAGGTAACCCTTGACGACTGTCTGGGTAAATGACTTGCTCAGATTCACACCATATACGCACAGAAAAGGGAATCAAGCACATTAGCAGGGGTGCAGCCAGCAATTTCCACTTTGTACTCACAAGCTCTCAGTGCTCCCTCCCTTGAACACCTATCACTTAAAATGGACACATCTTTCAAAATGCTACCCCCAGCACTTAATAACTGTAAGTAATATTTTCAGCTGTTTCTCCTAAAACTATCAAAGACATTGTTTTTAGATTAGCGATATTGCACTTGTTGTTGGAGGCATGCATTTAGACTGTTGTTGATATACTATAACTTGTAAAAGTCATATTGATTTGATCCTCCTGAAAAAATGTACTCAGTAGAGTACAAAGAGTATGCCTGGGTACACCCTTGCACATTAGTGCAGAAAAAAGCTTGTTAACATCCAATAACTATTTGCACTAAACTGCCAGAAGCATTTTATGACTTAGAATCCATAATTTGATCTACATTAATGCTTGCTTGCTCATAATTTCCAATAAATTTTGTTTGGGTTTGCTAAAGCAAGAATGGTTGTTTTATCACAAGTTTTAGAGCTGGAGTACATACACACACAACGACATAAATAATCTCGACCTAAGGCACTATCCCACGTTTGCAGTATGACTAGAAAAGTATTCAGTTCTGAAAGCAACCTTGCAAGTGATGTCTGCAAATTAAATAGGCAACTCTTGTGGTACAGGAACATCTTTTCTTTAAATTCCAGGATGCTGACCAATTTCACTGCTCCTTTCTACAAAAACACTACAAACTGCCAGAGCAAGTCTTAGAAGGGAGACTTTTTTTATTTTACTTGTTGTTAATCAGGTAAGCTCACAGGACATAAGCGACTCTTTTCAGGGACAACATAGCAGTACTGTTTAGTTAATAGACTTACTAAGAGTAACAATGGCAAATGGAAGAGAAAATTAACAATTTGTTAGCGGTTAGCAGCCCTTTGCCTTAATCATCTGCTGCGGTGTGGAACATGCCCAGTGTGAGGTGTTAAATACAATTGTCCACAAAGTAACAGAGGGCTCCTGCATAAACAGGGGCTGCTCGTGCTATAGGACTGCAGGACTGCAGCCCTCCCACCTAGAAACAAAAAGAAAAACAAACCGTGAAACATAAAATTAAAGAAAACAAAATTTTTTTTTTTACGAGTCCCAGAACTAACTCCGCGCATGTGCAGACGCACTCAGACTGCCCCGCAGATGCCCAGGAATCTTTGCGAAGTCAGACTGCCTGAGTCAGCAGTCCGGATACAGGGAAGGCATTTCTGCACCGCAGATGCCCAGGAATCTGTGCAGTGATGACCGCACAGAACAGAGGAGCTCCGGACTGCTTCATCAGCAGACAGGACCAATCAGGAGAGAGGTGAGGTAAGTTTTAAGCTCTCGTGGGGGATTTCCTTCATTGCAGACTTGGATTTTGAGCAGGCTTCATGGAGGGTGGACTTGATACTGCTGCTTCATGGATTTGGGGCTTTCATCATGGACTTGGAATTGTACTGCTGTTTCATAGATGTCGAGTGGGCTACTTTGTGGACTTGGAAGTGTACTGCTTGGATCTGGACACATTTAAACAGGTAGAGGTGTGTGTGTGTGTGTGTTTGTATAAAATGCCCCCATTGCTATATACTGGTGGCTAGAGCAAACTCATGGTGGTGTGGTAGGGAATACCTCAGGCTTGAACCCTGTACCTTGTATGCAGGTGTTAAGGGCCTGAATTTCCTACCCACCACCGTTTGTAAAAAATTTGCATATTTTTGCCTCATATTTGATCTTTTCTATTCCTCATAATATCTGTGGTTTCTAAATATTCAGATGCTTGATATTTGATGGTGCAGTGGTAGCATTGTTGCCTCACAGCTACAGGTTTTTAGGTTTGATTCTTGGCTGGGATGCCTTCTGTGTGGGGTCTGCATCTTCTCCTTGTGTTTGTGCACATTTGCTTTTGTGTCCTCCCATGTTACAAAGACATGTCTGCATTATTTCTTCCTGGGCCTCTGCTGAAAATTGTTTTTTTGTTCCAAGTCAGACTGTCCTGGTTAACAAATGTTAAATAAAATTGACAGGCATTTGAATTTCAGACTTCAGGTTTCT
This sequence comes from Protopterus annectens, assembly GCF_019279795.1. Taxonomy (NCBI): domain Eukaryota; kingdom Metazoa; phylum Chordata; order Ceratodontiformes; family Protopteridae; genus Protopterus; species Protopterus annectens. The sequence continues at coordinate 495,256,021 of NC_056730.1, read as the reverse complement.
GAATGCTTAACTCCTTACATATTTGATGGTGCAGTGGTAGCATCGTTGCCTCACAGCTATAGGTTTTTCTGGTTTGATTCTTGGCTGGGGTGCCTTCTGTGTGGAGTCTGCATCTCCTCCCTGTGTTTGTGTGGATTTGCTCTGGTGTCCTGCCATTTTACAAAGACATGTCTGCAGTATTTCACCCTGGGCATCTGCTGAAAATTGTTTTTGTTCCATCAGAAGTAAAATTGACAGGCATTTGAATTTCAGACTTCATATTCTTCAGAAAATACATAGTAACACAGCCTTTTTATTCTAGCAATTTTCTAAGTTTATAAGATGAATATTTGAAATTTGTCCCTATTTTTGGGACTGTACTCCCCCATTATTGGCTTTGTCCAGGTTTTTTGTGCTAAGGTTGACAGCTATGGCAAGAATGAATTCAATGAATATGTTTCAGGGCTGTATTCCCTCATTACTGGGTTTGTCCAGGTGTTTTGTGCTAAGAGGTTGACCGCTATGGTGAGAACTGAATTCACTAAATGATAGCCATTTAAGGTTCAGCCTTCCTCTCATTCACAAAGCAGCTGATTTGGCATAGTGGTATGTTGCTCTGACTGTTTTGTACAGGGACCTTGGCAGTAAAATGTATGGTGGTAACACAGCATTTTTCTTTCACAAAGCAGCTGATTTGGCGTAGTGGTATGTTGCTCTGACTGTTTTGCACAGGGACCTTGGCAGTAAAATGTATGGTGGTAACACAGCATTTTATTCTAGCAACTTTCCAAGATTATACAAGCAATGTTTAATGTGTCCCTGGTTTTTGGGCTTTTGCCCCCCAATACACTTTGGCTTTTTCCAGATTTCTTGTGCTGGGAAGTTGAGATGCAGTTGATTATTGAGTAGATTTTACAAGGAACTGAGAGCTGCAGGGGAAGAGAAGTTTAGTGCTGCTTATGCTAAATCTGCTTGCATTGTTAATAGCACAACATGTTGTGTACTTGCTCTTGATGCAGAAGGCTGTGGGTTCTACTCCCACAAGTGGCGGATGCTGCTGTGCTGAGAATGTCTTTCTTGGTGAAGATACTATGAGCCTGTTATCAGTTTGCCATCCATTTCCTATTGCAATATTACTAGCTTATCATTTTTTTATGTAATATAGGCAATTTATTCCTCAGGGGCAACAGACACTTTATTTTTCGATGAAACCATGAAATATAAAGGTGTTTGCTAGCAGCAACCTCTTCATTAGTTACAGATTTCTTTAATGTGAAATTATTTAGATGACTTTTACTTCTTCAGAGATTGTGCATATTTACTGATAATGGTGGACTGTAGAAGTCTGAGTAGACTTTTATGATGGAAATGTTCTGAAGTGGGCAGTTTTGTCATTATGGGTGCATGCGTTTTGTTTCATTGTTTAATAAATTTAAAACGCCCTCTAACAACTGTACTGTATTATACAAGGAATATAATTTAGTACAATCAGGAAGGTGTATCAAAGAGCACATGTATGTTTCATATGCAATGGGGCCTATGATATGAAAACAGCCCAAAATTAATCTTTATCTGCCACTGGCAAAATGTATTTTCTTTGAATGTGGGTTTCAATGCTGCTTCAATGAATGTGAGTTTCAAGGGCAGAGAAGTTTTAATGCTAAGTCTGTTTTCATTGTGAGATTGCATTGCTTATGTCTTAGTGTTTGTGCTGTAAAATGTAAAATAAAACTTTCAGATGAAGTCCAAATCATCATAGAAGTAAAGCAGTATGCACATTAGTGTTTATGGTAAATGGAGTGAACTAGCCAAGTAATGGATCATTGGAATGGATCATTGGAATGGCTGCAGGGGGGAGGCTCCATTCGACCATGTTCTGAGGGGGAAGGGTGGCAAACTCAGACAGCCCCAGCTGAACTATCTCTCCCAACTGTCCAGATTTTCAAAGAATGAATAGATTTTTGCTTCTTATTTTTGGTTTGTTCCTCATAAAATTTGTGGTTTTCTGGCAAATCATTTAGGAATTAAGTCACTAAATAATGACACACAGAGTTTCAGACTTCATAACCTTCAGAAAAATGCATGCTAAAGTAAGACCTGTTATTCTGTCAACTGTCTCAGTTTATACAAGAGCAATTTTTAGTACTGTTTATATGTTCCCCCAATATATTTGGCCTTGTCCAGATTTATTGTATTAACAGGTTGAGAGGTGCATGCAAATAATTTGCTTTATAGAATTAGGCATAGCCAAACCTCTCAACTGTGATTTTGGCTCAAAATGTTGCTCTTCCCCCTAATAACCCTCTGCAAAATAGCAATTTTGGAAGAAAACATGGAGGGTTTACAATTAAGAAATAACTGTAATAATCAGAGTTATAGATTACTTTTATTTCAGAAATGCGTGTAGATTTTTTTAATTTTGTCAGCTGATCAAGTTAGCAGTACTAATATTAAAGTGTCCTTCTTTGACAGGTTGCCAGCTGTATTGTGTGGCTATTTTATATTTTTGCATCACATTTTTGGTCCATTTTTCATAAAATTGTTTTTTTTTTGGCAAATTAGTGACAAATCATTAAAGACTGAATTTAGAAAATAATGGCAGACATTTGAGTTTCAGATTTCATACCCTTCAGAAAATTCATACTAATGCAAGACCTATTCTATTATCTTTCTAAGTTTATAAGAGCAATGTTTAAAATATTTTTGAGCCTTTGTCCCACTTCTATGTATGGCTTTGTCCAGATTTCTTGCTCTGAGGTTGAGAGGCATGACAAATGTGTCAGGGCCATCACAGTCAGCCAGAGACATTTCAAATTTTGACATACTTGTTGCACCCCACTCCCCCATGTAGTGACTCTGGATGTGTCCAAGCAAGGCAAGGAGTAGTTATGCAGTGTAAATCCCCCCATCCAAGGTAGACACAAGTACTACAGTGGCTTTTCATCTGTCCTTGATTTTGCAGAATGGTCTGGTTTGTCATATTTTTGTACTGTTGATTTATGCTTATTACTGAAAGTGCCTGTTGCTCTGTGTTTAAGTAGCAATGCTTTAATGATCATCAGGTAAGCTTGTCTGAGATCGTAAGATACAAGTAAGCTTTAATAAGCATACTGTTAAAGAATTGCCAACATTGAAAGCCTTTCTGTTTTTGCCATGCAGAGAATACTTAACTAGATAATGTGTAAGCCTTGGGTATTGAAATGCATATGACAGTATTTGTAATAAAGGACAGGATTACATTATTTTAAGAAGCTCATTACACTTGTTGGAGACTTCCAGTCATCTCTGCAGGCTTTACCCATAAACTAAACAGAATGCCAATCATGTGTGGTCCATAACCTGTACAGTAATCCTGTAAGCAATGTATCTTGAGCTTGTTTCTTGTTTGCTTTTCATTTTTTACTTTGATCATGTTTTCCTCATGAAACAAGTAGATCGTTGTCAGGCAGCAGGTCTTTTTTGGATAAGAAAAATTTGTACAAGTGGGGGCATCACAGAGATTTCTACTTTCAGCATGTTACTTGGTATTTTAATAAAGCTGAATATAAATTATAATTAGAACTGCAGTGGTTTGAGTTGAGTGCTGCTTGTTTTTCTTATACTTGATTTTGACTGGCATTCCAGTAATGTATTTAAAAAGTAATTTATTTTTTCATGCCTCACAACCTTTTTGTTTCCATCTAGATATTAAGTAAGCTGTCATGCAGCCAATGCATTGAAATATTTTTATTCTTCTGCACTTCATTTTGTCTTGATTGGACTCTCATAATGACGGTTTGGCACCCAGGGCTGCGTATTTAATTAAAGTTAGTTTTTGTGGTTTTGAGCATAGCTCCTCCCCTTTCTAGTTGGCCACACCCATCCCATTGACCCCACCCATTCAGCTGTCTCCTGCAGCACCCCTTTGATTTGAAGTCACCAGCCGCCACTGTGCATAAGGGAAGATGCAGTCATATCCCTACAAAATTATAAGCCTCAAGGATATGAGAGAGTAGATGGGGTAGGTTTCTCATGTATCTACCCAACACACCTTCACATTATCTTATAGGAACCATCTGTATAAGTGATTTTTGTAGAACAAACGTTGCTTCCACAGGCATATGCATACATCAATACATGCATACCTCTATATATATGTAGATACCAAAAAAATCATAACTCTCAGCCTTCAATCTCCAAATTGTGGAATATTAACTCTCAAAGTGTAGAACTAATGGGGAATATGTGGAACACTTACTAACAAATATAAATGGGAAGCTCTCAACATTGTTAAACTTTATTACTTTATAGTTACAAAAGTTATTTTGATTAATTAATACGATGCATTATTTACTACGGATATTTGTTAACAAAAATTCTTAACAACATATGTGTGACAGACCGTTTCAATGTGCAACAGCAAGGGTATTTTAAAACTCAAAATAAGGAATATTCTTTATAATTAGTACATTTAGAGGTATGCAATAAAACAGCCACATTTTATTCACATTTGGCCACTGTATATACCATCAGTAGTAGCAATACTTTTGTGTATAGGAACAGGTCATTCACATTTGTCAACAAGATATTTTGTAACAGTTCATCCTATTTCATGTGCCAGAAGGAAAAGCATTTTATAGCATATTAAAAATAAAGATAGTTGTTCATTTAATACATGCCTCCCAACTTATTGGTTTCTGCCCACCACTGATATATACTCACATCCAAGGATGTAAGAAGACTGGTAAACAGTGTATAATAAATAAAGATGTCCAAGACTATCAGGAACAGTTCACAGTTGGACCATATAGCCCTGGCTACCCCATGTACTACATTCCTATATATGCTGTAGCTTATGGACTGAAGTTGCCAAACCCAGTGCCTGCATGCATGTTTGGGACATTCTGATATCTGCCTCTCTAACTATCCTCCAATTATGCATTGCATACATAACACCACATCTTTGAACTGCATATTGTAGAATCATATTGTATATGTTCTACATAGCATGATACTCGTACCTCTCAACTTCTTAGTACCAGAAACTTGGACAAAGCCAAACATATTGGGGAGGCAAAAGCCCCAGAATAGGGACAAGTTTTAAAAACTGCTTTTCTAAACTTACAAAAGTAGGTCAAATAATATGTTTTGCATTAGTATGCATTTTTGAAGTATATGAAGTCTGAAATTCACGTCTGTCATTATTTAGTGATTTAGACCTAAAAGATTTGCCAGAAAAGCACAAATTTTATGTGGAACGAGCAAAAATGTAAAGCAAAATCTGGACATTCTGGGAAAATCTGGATAGCTGAGAGGTATGCTACTTCCTGTTGTTAAAATGGAGTTGTTCACACCTTAGCTAATGAGCTGAGAATATGTAGCCCCCTAGTAAAGTAGTGAAAATATAATTCCTCCCCTGCCTAATACACATACCTCTCAACTGTCCCTGATTTTCAGGGACGTCCCTGATTTTGACTCAAATTTTAGCTCTGTCCCTCTTAATCCCTCCTAAAACTAGTGACTTTTGGAGGAAAGGTGGTGAATTACACTTAATGAATAATGACAATAATTAAGAGTTATAGACTTCTTTTACATGAGAAAATGTGTATTCATTCATATGCTCTGATTCTATCAATGTTTCAAGTTAATAGCACTAATATTTTAAAAGTGTCCCTGATTGTCCCTGATTTTTTCTTGACTTGTCCGTGATTCTGTTGAAATTTGTCCCCGATTGGTTGAGAGGTCTGCTAATACATACTGGGGAGGTATGGCATGCTTGTTACATTATTGCAGTAATTTTCTTTTTGTTGACAAGCTCGCATTTGTTGCTATGAATCTTTTGGAATCCAAATTTTATTTTATGGTTTATTATACTGCTAAAAGGTATTAATGGTTACCTTTTAACTGTATATCATTATGACAAAAGCATTTGACTTCATTTACCACTATCTTCTCCAAAACAGACAAATCAGTATTGGAATCACTTCAGACACCATTCCATCCATCCTTAACCCCTTTTTTCCCATTTTGTACATGGGGTCGGGGTGTCATTCAACAGTGACAATCATCTAGAGCCAAGGTTTAACCTGCTGGGAGGGGTGGTTAGCCCTGCCACAATAATTCTTCCATAACATACACACACCTATGGCCAATTTAGAGTGTTCAATCCACCCCCTCCTCTTCTCCATGTTCACTAGCAAACTTCTTTGTAACCTCCACCATCTCTCACTCATCCTTACCTGGGTTGAGCTTGAAATCATTCAGTACTGATCAGTGCACTTCCCTGGCAAACAGATACAAATAAATAAATGGTAGTTACATTTCTTTATCAATAATATTAGCTCATTCTCTCCAGTGGAGGTCTGCAAGTTTTCACTGCAACTTCCAATGAGCCAAGCCTACGTTTTTTGATCGACTGAAATTATGTCCTCACATTTCAAACCAAATGTTCATTAATCTCTGGAATCCTAGACATTACTGAAAAAGTGTAAATTTCAAACTTTTCAGCACAAACTGTTTTGATACTAGTAGTATTCTTTAGGTTTTAGGTCTTAAATAGGATTTTAATAGTCACAGTAAACACAGTGACTATTAGACTTGTAATATTTAATAAACTTACAGTATCTCAACAACCACTCAAGTTACACACATACCGTCAGCAGTATTTTGTTCCTCCAGCTGAGAGCTTTCATATGAGGCTAAGGAGTACTGTCTGTGCTACTTGGTTGTTGAGTTAGTTACAAAAACATGAAATTTATTGCAATATAAATTAATATATGATCAACAATTTAATCTCTCTTACCTGCACTAGACAGAGGTCAAATATCAATACAGTTGTATCTGCCATTGTGTGAGCTTTAAGATTTTACTTTATATGTAGCAGGGTTTTGGAATTCTTAATGCAAATATGAACAAACAATACTTGATGCCTAGAGGCATCAGTAGGATAAAACTGCACAAGCTCCTGGAAGCGTCACTTGACTGTAATGAGTTAAGAAAAATAGTCTTGCTACAAGCCTGTCAATAAAGATGTCAAGAACTGTGCACTGCATGAATTGGTGGGGAACATCAGGCCAGAACATCAAGGGCAAACACACCAGGATTTGTTGTAGTGGATGCCAGATTAAGCATGGTATAGCAAGAAAACTAAAAGTAAAACTAAAAGCAATCAAAATAGCACATCAAACAATTGCCCTATGAAGGGTAAGCACACCAGGATTTGTTGTAGTGGGTGCTGAATTAAGCATGATGTAGCTGGAAAACTAAAAGCATATGTCTGTACCATTGTCACTATACCCTTAGCTGACACCTTAACAGAGGTTGCATCCATACATTTATGCACATGCATGTACACATCACATGCTTACCTCATGTGTTCCCACATACACATACACAAAACACATGCCCAATTGTACATTACAATCAGATTGCAATGGACAAAAGAATACTTGTCATATGACTGTCACATGAAGAATCTGCGACAATGACAAAAAGTTACTTGAGTTGTGTTCATAGCTGCAGAAGAATCTAGTCATAATCATGGATTTGTCTGCACTGTGTGAATCCACATCTCCTGAGGGATAAGGTATAAAACCATAGTTATAAATCTGCAAGAAACATCTAGGCTGCGTGGTAAAACCTCTACACTCAATTTTTTAAAACAGTGGTCAATAAAAGTAGCATCTCTGTGCAGATCGCAGTAACCCCCATAAACATAGGTTTAACAAGTTCTCACCATCTGGTTTTATTGGGGGGGTTAAGGACAGAACTTTTAACCTTTTAGATGCAGAGTAAAAGCCGTTACTCTGAGCTAGTAATTAATTAAGATGCATAATCAGGCCAATAGAGGAAAAACTCTCTTCCAGGCCAATAAACCTTTATGTTATTAAGGTAACTGTTGCTTCTAAACCCCATATTGTGTGATGTAAAAAGAAAAACAGAACATCGTTAAACCCTTGCCTTATAATTAAAATGGTTTGAGTCACTTTAGAAGAGGTCAGATGCAGGTGACAGGAACATCAACAAAAGAAAATAACTTGTAAAAATGAAACTTGCACCTATGTGAAAAAAACAAGCCCAGTGTGAAATAGGTGGGGAAGAGTTGGTGCGTTATTAAAGGGTGTCACCAAGTAAGTGGCTATTGGGACTTTCAACATGCATTTGAAAGAACACTGCTACAAAAAAGTGTTCAGAAAAAATTCAATTTTCTAAGCTTCCAATAAACCCTACATAATAATTAAAATTATGACCATTCAATAGATTTCAAAGCTTTAGAAATTATTATTGCCTAGGAATGTGAATCCTGTTTACATAAATGATTACTACTGCACTTTAAGAAATGGGTGTTATGAGTATGAATAAAAATCAAGGTTAAGCCCTATGCAAGTGCTTGGGTGCAGCTATGAATGTTATTACTGAAGAGGGGATTGAGCACTCACCTATTTTCCTGGGTACTTAAACCTATACTCCTTGTCTAACTCTCTAAATATATGATTGTATTTTCTAACCCCTCTTGTACACTATATGTCAACAGTCTAGCTTTGTTTGTAGAAATTTAAAACATAACATTTGCCACTCTGGTGACATAGAGGGATAAAGCCCTGAGTATAATGCAGATGAACCAGGTTTGATTAGTGTTAGCATCTCAGACAAATGACAGAATGGCAGGGAGGAATGGGCATGCCCATTCTGGGAGGCAGGGTAGTACGATGGCATCTCCAGATAATCCCTTGTGGAGGCTGGGGATGTCACCAGAAGTGGCATGGTCAGCAGGGGGCAGTGGAGCTTGATTAAGCTGCACACAGATGTCCTACTCACCAGACTGGACAAGCAGAAGGTTAGAGTCAGCTGTGTAACAGGTGCCAGGATCCGTCAGATCACACGCACTCAGGTCTCTCAACAAGTGCCATTATGACACTGTCATAGTTTATGTTGGTGTGAATGACTTGAGATGTACCTCAGTGGACTATATGAACAGAGACATAATTGAGCTCTATGAATATGTGCACCAGGCAGGTATGTCCCTAGCCTTCAGCAGCATTCTACACTCACCTAGGATGATGCTACAATATAAACAAAAAATGACTGACTTAGTTCCTGGTGTCATTCTAAAAGGATGCAGTTCCTGTCAGCCTGGGATGACATGGTTGATAGACCATGCTGCTTTGCCACCTCTAGGCTTTCAGTTACTGGACAAGGTATGTGTCTCCCCCATAGTGGGTTTTTTAGGCAAGGTCTCAAGGACAAAATTTCCTATGTGAAAATATCATTCACAAATAAATTAAAGGTTATACTGCTAAATGCTAGGAGTTTAAATCAGAAACTGCACTCTTTGGAAGCACTCCTCTCTCTGGAGGATGCTAACATCTGTGCAGTCACAGAAACCTGGTTCAGGGGCACAGAGAGTACCCCAGCCAGGCAAGAGGGCCAGGTTAGTAATAATATAGGAAGAGTAGGAGGAAAAGGGAAAAAAAAACATAACTTCCAGTCTTGATTGTTTTTTTTTTGTTTGTTTTTTTTTTGTGTCCCGTACTTACCTCAGTCATTGAGTCCTCATCCATTCAACTCTTTCAATGTCTGAAGAAAAACTATTCAAATATGGGAGATTGGTCTCAGAGCTCTATCACTATATTTGGTATCATACAGACTCCTAAAAGGTGACTAGTCTGGCATGTGAGGCATCCATCCACCCAATGCTGATCAACTTACTGCACATTAAGTCAAATAGCATCTGAAATCCTTGGTCCAGCAGTCTAAACTTCTTCTGCAATATCAACAGAACAGTTTGGAGGGGCAGGTATACCTCACAGTGGATACTGCTGCTCTGGAACAGACTCCTCATCCATATAAAAAAAAGCTCATCCCTGCCCGTATTGAAGTGTAACTTAGCTCTATGTATGGGTAATAGAAAATTTATGCCAGGACTGCCCCCTGTGTTACTAATGGATAGAGGCAGTTCCCAAATGCTTTATCCTATACATGAGTCTCCTCAAATTATCTCTAGTATGAGCCCAGTTATTTTCACTCCAGGTAATATATTATTATCAACCATGGGATGGGTAAGGCCAGTCTAACACCAATGAGATAGGTTAATTCAAGTGACAGAAGGGCAATTGGTTAGGCTTAAAATGGCCCAGAAGGGCAGTTGGCCTAGTGCTTAACTATTAATCCATGATCCACAAGAATTAGGGAGAGTGGGCCATCATCCTATTGAGTGTTAGGAGATATTTCTTTGAACTTCCTTCTGCTTTCTCTCATAATACAGCTCAGAGAATGTATCTGTCATTTGAGATGTCAGACATTCTTCCTATTATATTTCTCTACCGTAGCAAGAAGAGTAACAGAAAAGGCATCAGGGATGTACACAGAGTGTTTCCATTTTCTTCTTATCCAATCAGTGCCACTCTTTTCCTTGCAATTTGCTCATACACAGAGATGGGGGAAATTCAGTGTGAACAATTCTGGCAAAGTGTCTTGAGAAGTGGCAAGGCACCTGAACTAACTTATCAGATCTGTATAGTCATTTTACTCATTTATGTATGCATTTGGTTCATTGAACTGAGTTATATGAACCCTTTTACCCAGGATTGTGGACAGAGGTTACATAAGAGTAAACTACTGATACCAGTATTTTAACAGTACCAAAACACGGGTGCAAAGTTAAAGCAAAGCATGACCCAAAAAGGTAGTTATGGGGATAGAGGCATGAAGTGCTGCTAATTAAATATCACTGAAATAATAAAACACTGGAGTAGTTTGGACAGCCTAACAAGCCCAATAACTCTACAGTACAATTTAAAATCAGTCTACGAATATTCATGCGTACAGGGACATACCTCATATGTACAGTTAAATGAAGTTCCTGATCTCAGTATTTCAGTCAGCAGTTGTCTTGTGCTTCTTAATGTCCATTCTCACTTTTTATGGTTGACTGGTCACTGTCACTTTATATATTCTGTTATGATATGCAAATTGCTGTTCGTGGATGTGATTTTTTTTTTATTTATTCTAATTTGTTACTGTCTGAACTTTTTACTGCTTTAAAAAAAGGATAGCAGCTCCTCAATGAACCTTTTACAAATCAACCAACTAGTAATAATTGAGTTGGTCAGTGAAAAAATGTTCCCATAACCAGAAGCTGACATTTAGTGCAGATCTGTTAGCCCAAATCCACAGTGACACAGTGATAAATGGCTTTCCAAAAGTTGTGCTACTGGGACAGAGCTCAGTGACTGGTTGCCAGAATGACAAATGGCTTTTCCTGGTAGCTGTACTACTAAAACAAATCACAGTGTACTTAAGATCAGGTGTGGGGGGAGGAGCAGTGTCTGTTAACATTGTCTGTAACCACTTAATCTGCATCCACCCATCCATTTTCAGAATAGCTTGTCTTGGGGGGGGGGGCTATGGCATTAGCAAGCTGACAAGGGCAGATCAAACTTTTCTGTCCCTGTCTCATCCTACGGGAGCCCCTGACATTCATAGGCAAACTGAGAAATGGAATCTTCCTTGTGTATCCCAGGTATCCTGCCCCAGGACTTCCTCCTCATGGACCTAGCTTGGCCCACCTTCCTCATAGGATATACAAGCATCAGGTGTATGACAGGTAAATTGGACAGATTATCTCATAATTTAGAGCCATGACTGACACTCAGGAATTCAGCCATACTGTACTGCACGTATCACCGATTTCATACACCTAACTCTTGTATCTGTATCATTGTATTCCATTTTTTTTGGCATATTTTGTTGATTTATTATTATTCTCTTTTTAAGCACATGGATATTTTTCTAACTTGTCAATATGTTAATGCACTTGCATACACAGATCATTAAAATACTGATACAGACACATAAACACACACACACACACACACACACACACACACACACACACACACACACACGCGTGCACACATACAGACATGCAAACACATGAAATATGTGTGAGACAGACAAATAGTGAAAATGAGTACATTTGGTAAAATGCTGCAGACTTGATTAGATTGAACCCTTGGAAAATGAGTCTTAGTCTGTTAGAAGTTGTATGCATTACATAATATTTTTTCTAAGAGATGTAATTGTCCTGCCTCTGCCATAACCACAAACATTTCTTCATTCAGAAGGCCCTTGCTATTGCTTTACCACTGTCATGCTATATAGGTATCTCAAAAAGACATTATAAACCATTCTGAGCATTTGTACAGACACATGAGCTAAAGGGTACTGAACAAAATCTGATTTATTCTAGGAATCTATGTTGCTAAAAGAAGGTTTGCTGTGACTAGAATTCAAATATTTATTATAGTTTTTTTCTAGGATTACTGCTAAATTCATAGTTATTCCCAGTGCTCAGAAAAATGGATACAAGTTACCAATGAAATGTTGCTCTGTCTTTACACTTTATTTTCTGTAGAAAGAACATAACTAATGTAAGTTTTTTAAAGCAGAAGGTATATTGAGAACTCTAATCTGAGCATCACTGCTGTGTCTTTCGGCTTTTCCCGGTTAGGGGTCGCCACAGCAGAACTCCGGTTCGCTAATGATTGACAGTAGATATTTACGTGCCGAGTTGCCAGCCCTGACACACAACCTTCAACAAAGGTATGCCCATTCACGCATGTCTCCACACAGAAGACGCTCTAGCTGAGAATCGAACAGGACAACGTCTTACTGTGAGGCGAGAACACTACCGCAGCACCACCACCGAGCATCACTGATCTGGATTAATCAGTTGTGGAAAAATTTTCATGTGGACTTTTAAAGCTATTGTATATATTGATTTATTTATTTAATATGTTCTTATACCACATTTTAGCTTAATAGCAGAAAAGCTCATATTATCAGCGATAGGATGAGTAATATCATCACTCAGAAATATTGATAAGTAATATTTGAAATCTGTACGGCTGTGGTCTATATGTAATAAATAGCTACACCCTTAACACTAAATTAGATATGAAGTACCACAGCACAACACTTCCTGCAAGATATTATATGTACATCCTAACTGAGCAATTCTAACAACAAATGTAAAGTTATTACATCTGCTTTAAGTGCATGGGCAGGACACATGAAGACAGAAAGCTTAAATGCAAAGAGCTTACTGCAAGATGTAAGGGTTGAATATTTACATTATTCCAATTTATTTGTTTTGCTCGTTTGTTAAACCGATAGGAAGCCTGGTCCAAGGACCTTTTTCATTAATACCCTGTCCATGGGCTGTACAGCAGTGAAGTTTATCCATATGTAATTTCAGTAAACAGGAGATTGTATGAGGCATTTCCTTACTATATAAATCTGTTATACAGCTGTAGGCATTTGCAAGAGTATAACATTGAAATTAAAGGAATTTACAGTAAAATATTTACAACTACAGAAGGTAAACTTGCAGATTATTTACAATGTTAGCAACAGCTCTGTGCATTTTCTCAGATACCTGATATTTGTTATATTCTTAACCTAGTTTGGAAAATTTGTGGCACACTGCATACTTTTTCACATATTGTGCCTACAGAGTGCAATGCATACACCATATGTCTGTTGGTACACATTTGTTTTCAATCAACTTTCTGCATCTATTATAGCTACATATATGGAAGTGGGTGCTAATAATAATATTCTTTAATGAATTTCAATATATGCTTCATTTGTCAAGAAAACTGTAAAGAAAAAGTAAAAAAATGTATAAAAGCACATTCCAAACTCAAAGCCAGGATATCATGAAATCTCTGTGGTGTGGTGGGTTAATTCAGTTGGCTATAGGCGAGAAGGGCCCAGGTTTAAAACTAGGCAGATATGTCCTTTTAAGGAGCTGGAGATTGGCATGATAAGAAATACAGGGTTTAATTCTTACCAGGGGAAACTGGCTAAGCTTAAAATGGCTCACAAGGGCAGCTATCCTAGTACTTACTTATGAAATAATACAATCTGTAACATCACTAATACATAGTAATTGGAAATGTAGGAAAAATATATTCAATTAAAGAATATAGCTAATAGAAAGGAAATTCAATGTAGTTCAAAGACAAATCATAATGAAGGATTAATAAAATGAAAAGGATGACTTTGGGTAGATTATTAGTAAAATTACTTGGATCTGTAGGAAAAACATTATTTGTAGGTGATGGCTTATTAAGAAGAGTTGATACATATTTGTGTAACCAGGGATATTTTTATATACAAGCTGCATGTGTGATTAGATTAAGAATAGAGTCATTAAAATGGGTTTTTCCAGTTTCATACAAGGACAGTTTCACCATAAAATGGAATAATTCTGTCTGCTAAAAGTGATATACAAAAATGCATATTAACTAAATTCACACTTCTTCTTCTGGCTTTTCCCAGTTAGGGTTCACCACAGTGCCACAACAGTCCACAGAACAATTGGCAGTGGAGTTTTATGGTGTTGAGTTGCCAGTCTGGTGACCAACCTTCCACAGAAGAACCACACATGCACATACTCACACCTAGGGCCAATTTAGAGTGTCCAATCCACCTACAGCATGTCTTTGGGATGTGGGATTAAACTGGAGCACCCAGAGGAAACACATGTGACCAAAGGAAGGGCATGCAGACACCACACAGAAAGCACCCTAGCCGAGAATCAAACCGGAAAACCTCTTGCTGGGAGGCGGCAACGCTAACCGCTGCACCACCATGGCTACCCATTTAAGTAAATTTACACTGATATAAGTAAATTCATTGCTCCATGATAGAATGTAAAAATTAAAGTGATCCACGAAAGACTAGAATTAATGTCATCTTGGCAAATTAAACATATTAATAAAGAATGAGTGTTCTCAAAAAAACATGTTTAAGAGCAAGAAAATCTGTATGTATGTATGTATCTATCCATCTGTCTATCAGTGTCTATCTATCTATTTATTGTTTATTAATTTACCTTCTTATTTATTTAGTGACTTACCTATTTATTTTAACTGGGTGAATGAGACAGCCCAAGGACTCTTTTCAGCTTTAACCCAAGTAAAAGTTGCATTACTTTTCATCAGCATTACACTGACCTCAAGATATTCATTAATTCATATTTCTCATGCTAACAATAAGCTTAATATACAGCAAAAACTAAAGTGAAGGAATCAGTGATGAGGCAGAAAAAGTATAAAGAATATACAGCAGAGAATGAGAGAAAAACAAACAAAATCACTTAACTTTGAACTAAATTTATCCAGTAATTCCTGTTTAGTATTAGAATAAAAAAAAAGGATCAGGCATTTTTTGTAGCACTGGCATTTAAAAAATGAAATTGGACAAGCATGTAGATAGATTTGGAGTTGTGCAACTTTTTTTCTGTTTTTAATATTCTGTGTAGATGGATTCCCAGTACCAGGGTTAATATAGTGAAATATTTTTCTCCTATCATTATGTCAAAGGCAGGCATTTTTAATCTCATTGCAGGAGTAATGAAGGTCACTATTTTTGGAATTATGGTTTCTTTCTAATTTATAAAGAGTTTTTACTGCTTTAGTTGACATTTTCCTCAAGTGGAAATAAACCATGAGTAAACAATTGGTGGATGAATAAGGGGTCAGAATATAGGTTTGTTGAGGGTTGGGTTTCTCAAAATATCTGCTAAAACCTTACACTTAATTCAGTAGGCTGCCATTGTTGGTTTCATTTAGGTGCTGATTTCTGTTTAGTCAGTATGAGCTATTACCGCTTTGTTAATTTTTTCAGAAGGCTTTTGGATAATAGGATAATACTGTTTCCCCACAAAAATATGTAGCTTTAAATGAATTTGTTGCTGTTGTTGCCGTTCATCTATATTAGAGAAATTATTGATACTGTAAGGGATCTCTGGTGAATTTCCACTTCTTTCATGTGTGTTATGTGCTCCTTAATTGAGCTTTCTGCACGATGGTAACCCAGGGATACATGTTCCCCTTAAGTTTCCTAGTATTTCAAGGGAACAGCATGTTCTGCACTGTGACTAGCATTTGAGTAAACAGGTCAGTGACTACACTGGCATTCTTTCCTGAATGACAGGATTCCATTTTAAGGAGTTCAGTTCTATACACAGGATAATATCAATTTGCTGAGTAAATGATGTGCCTGAGACATCAATGGTGTGGTTATTATACTTGAATGACCAATAAATTAGCATGAGAAGCTAATTGATTAGAGAATTTGCCAGAATTCTGGTATTATAGCATCTGTGTGACTATTAGTAGAAACCAAGCCTGAAAAGTTAATATCATTTCTATACCTGGACTTGTGCTAGATGGAACTCTGATCAATTGTAAAACTTTTCCTTGGCTAAGAGATCCCTCAAGTATTTCTGTGACTTCATGATGATTTGATAATGAAATTTCCCAGAACAAGGGAATTATGATTTGAAAACTGATGGTAAGTTTTAGTAAAACATTACTCAAAGCCTAAGGTGGATTAGAGTGGGAGTATATAGGCTATCACTGCATGTACATTTATGATAATTTGCATAACTAGCTACTTTGGTTCATCATCCAAATTAAACTTGTTAATACAAGTTAGACATGCTTGGATAACATTTGTATTAAATAACAAGAACCCCCCTCTATCTTTTTAGCCCTAGTATGTTATCAGTAAACATTGTAAATATTTCTACCAGTGAGAATTAGAACCAGAAAGGCAAAAAATACCTTATAACCATGTCTTGACAATAGACAGGCCATCATGATTATGGCAGTCATCCAGGTTACAAAAAAAAGTCATTTATTATGAATGCTATTGAGGTTAAGAAGAACATTGATGTCCCATTGGGATATGTAGTAGGTTTGTTATTTATGTCTGAGCTTTATCAGAAAGACCGTTGTTTGAAGTTGGAGTATGAGGAAAGCCTGGGCCAATGTTTGGATCAATATTACCTGTGTTTATCATCTTAATCAGTGTATGATGCTAAAGGGAGGATGTTGCATCTATAAATATGTATATTTTGTATATATTTACATTGTATAATATAAATATGTGTTTTTTTAGCATATTCTTGTATCTGTAAATATGTTTTGTCCATTTCCGATGTGATCCTATTCACTCAGGGTGTGCCTGAAAATATTCCTTTGGGATCAGTGCACTACTGCACTAAAAAAAAAATAAACAAATAAACAAATGTTTCTTGAGTAATTTAAATGGATTCACTGTGCAGTAATAGAATAATGCTTTGTTTGAAATGCTTTGATGACCAGATACCAGAACTGAGCCATTTAAACTATTTTGCCTCAGGAGTAATGCATAAGGGAGTCATTTTTTGTTGTCTGTTAGATATGGACACATAATCTGGCTTGCAGTATGTGACAAAAATAAACAGGGATAAGACTACAATCCACGAGGCTGATGTACACTCTGCAGAGGACTGCTTAATGTCTGAGCTGCTCAGATTAACATGGATCATGTTTGTGTGCTTGGTAGTTTACTTAAAGTATGATTTCATTTATAATCCGGTTTTTAGCTGCTTCAGTAATAGGAGCCTAAATGTACGTTTATCAGCTTGAGGATATGCCAGTTTTGTCAATTTGTATTTAAGGTAAAAGGCTAAGAGGATAATTCAGGTGGAGTGAATTGGTACTAATTTGTACAAAATAATTCTCTTTTAGATTTAAATAAAGTCTGTGCTTTTAGACATTCATAAGTCTCAAATCTACCCTCAAGCACAGATGTAATCAGGACCAGTACAGTATGAACTGTCTTTAAAGTTAGTGTGTTGAGACGAGAAGAGGGAGACTTCCATTCCACTATGAAGGAATCCGCTGTTGGGGAGGTTTTTTCCTATACCATTATGATATAATACTCACATACCATCACAGGTTCTTAAACTATGCAAGTACTCAAACTGCCCTGCACACATTTACTGATACTAACCTAACTAAGGGAAAGTACTCCTCAACTGTGCACTGCTCACAGATTTGTCCAGACTATAAGCTACTACTAAATTCATTTGTATACTCCAGGTCTTCACTCTCTACCTTTAGTTTGATTCTCAAGTTACCTTGAAAATAGAAGGCTCTCATTTAAATGCAATCATTCCAACCCTTCTATAAACTAAAAAAAAAAAAAAAACATTACAGGTGTCCCATAATGATCTACTCTAGCCCCTATTCTGTTTTGCTTATTCATTAACTCATCACCCACTGACCTAAATTGTCCAACACTATTTTTATGATGATAGTTCATAGATTCATCGTTATATACTAGGCTAATGACCACCAGGACCTTTATAAGCCTAGACTTGCAACCCAACCCAATTGTGCCCCTATGTATCATGGGCATTTATTAGGAGGGCTATGTTAGTTAGAAAGTTTCTAGAGGTCATATGGGGGGTACATTAGATTGGGTATTACTGTCTGCCTCTATCAGAGACATGGGGCCAGACCCAGGGTTAATTTCTGATTTCCCATCCATTGGTCAAGTTTACTCTTAAATAGGGTTAGGGAGGGACCCTGCTTCACATGGATTGTGAGCCTATTTCAGAGCATGAGAATCATCTGAGATGCATATCTGTCTTCCCAAAATGTCTTATTTATGTCACAAGCAAAATTTAAATGTTTGGATCTGGAGATTCTAATGCTGTTCGTTTTACAGATGTGCAAAAGGTTCATCAAAGCTGAAACCGAGGATGCTTTGCATGCCAGGCATAGACTTCCTCTCAGTAACCTGTAGCAGACAGAGTACAGAGATAGGCTTTTAAGGTTGTCTGTATAGGACAATGTGTTTATAGCTTGGGTGTTCTTAGTAAGGAACCTTTGTTGGCATTCCAGGTGTTGCATATGTCTGGTCAGGTACATGCCACGGAGACATTATACTCAATGATGGGTCTGATAAGAGCCAAATAAAGTAGCACTATGACTTCCTTGGACCTGGCTGCCATACCCTTAATGATATTGTCTTTCACAAAACCATCGCCAGCTGCAAAGCTACCATGCAAACACTTCAGTACATTCTCTAAAACTTCGATCTATGGTCACTACAAGCAGCTCACGCTGACCTTACTAGTGGTTTTCATCACACTCTAAAAGCTACACAACTTACTTCATCTCACCAGCTCTCTTGCCTCCAGTAACTAGCCAAATGGGTATATCCTTGCTACCAAATATCTAGGCATCATTCTTGATCCAGATCCAGACTTTAATATGCCACCATGCATCGCCTACCCAAAAGCAAAAAAAAAAACTCTACCCCTCTGCAATGGGCCAAATGGTTGTCTGAAAAATAACTTGCTAACTGGTACCTCATATTCCTTTCTATGCAAAGTTATCCCCATCTTGCACAGACTAGCCATTAAGAACGCACTATATAAATGGTGCCCCCAGACCAACACAGCAACTTTACTTGCATAACTTAGCTAACTCATTGCTTCCTCATATTGAGAGTGACACAGTGGTGGGAAGAAAATGGGAGGCCAGCAGCAAACCTGGCACTTCTGTTGTATGCACTACTGAGGATATCAGCAAGAATTTTGTTTAGGGTTCCCTTCACAATATTCCAAATTAGGAATTTTACATTACATCACATTTACTTGATAGCAGGAGGAGAAAATAAGCTTTCATAGTTGTTAAGTTAACAGGCCTGCAGTTCCCCATATTTTTCAACTCCCCCTTTATACAGTGATACACTAAATGCTATCTTCCTGTCTTTGGACACTACTGACCCAGCCAGTGATCTTTTGAGGATCTGCAATTTGGTAAGAGAAGAGCAGATTTTAGAACCAGCTCGATACCTAGTGTTAGGAAAGATGTTTATTCTGTACAGACTGTGTTTCTTGCAATTGTGCTCTTTGACGACTCTAATGATGTCTCCCATTATGGCGGATTTAGGCATGGGCACAGGGTCGTGCACCACCCCCTTTTTAAAGCCATTCTGTGACATTAAAAAACATGTCCTGCCAAAATGATAATTTTCCGTTTCAACTTAACTTTTTTTTTCACTTTTCTACATGAAAGATGCATCAGAGATGTAATTGGAGGTTGCAGTCAGGTGATCTCTAGGACTATCCTTGATTGCTCCGAGTCCAACTGCATCTCTGTTGTATTTGAGTGAAAGTTTGTTTGGTGACAGAGAGGATTTATTAGATGGTGAAGCAGATATTTCTCTCTTCCCCCTGGTAACATATTGGTTTGCAGCGATCACTGTTATTGCATTTTTTATTCACATAGTTTACTCTGTGATCGCTGTTATTTTGCAACAGGGAGATTTTTGCTTTGTTATGGGGGAAGAAAATGTCATACCAAATATATTTGCCAGACATTTTAGTAATTTGACTTTGTGATGAAACATTTAAATTGTGGATTTTTTTTTTTGGGGGGGGGGGTTAGTGGCACACAAGTAATTGTCGGTGTGCACCTTAAAGTGCAAATGCATGGGCAATGGGGGGTGGGGTGAGAGCCCTCCCACTCTTTAAATGAAATAATGGACTGTGTCATAATTTCCTTGACATCCTGACTCAGCTTTATTATGTAAAAGGAAAAAATGGAACTGAGCTGTCATATTTTAGGTAAAACTCATTCCGGGTTTTCTTCCCTGTTTAGTAGGAAGATGGGCTCCAGGGAGTCTGTGTGTGACATTTGTGTGTAAGTGAGTGTATGAATGTGAGACCGTGCGTCGTGAGAATGAATGTATGCAAACACGTGTGCGAGGGTACGGCTGTGCACAAGTGCGAGTGTGCACTCAAAGAAGAAATGTGCCAGATAGAATGATGTTGATGTACCATAATATCGACTGAAATAAAAGTTTTAATTAGTGAAGCTAACAGGACCCACAGCCCAGCTACAGGTATAGACCATAGGGCTGCCACAATCTCCTTGGCAGTGAAAGCTTTTGAAGCTCTTCATTGTTATCAGAATTCAGTTTGGGGAGTTGTAGTTTAAAAAGAACTCATTTGGTGCTTGACTGATGTAGCAAGATGAGCGGAGCGGTACAGGTAAATATGGCATCTCCTAAATGCTTTGTGTGTGTGTGTATATATACACTCATGCATTCCTGCACGGAGCATGCATACTTCTCAGTTGTCCCTTATTTTACAGGATATCCCTCATTTTTTCTCCTGTGAGTAATGCTAGACATTAGAGTTTCGTGCTTATGTTCAGAAGCTAGTTGTTTGATGTAAAAGCAGTTGTTAACTGTTTAAATAAGGTTGTTTCTTTCGGCTTTTCCCGGTTAGGGGTCGCCACAGCGGAACTCCGGTCCGCTAATGATTGGCAGTTGATTTTTATATACCGGCTTGCCAGGCCTGACGCACAACCTTCAACGAAGGTACGCCCATTTACACATGTCTCCACGCAGAAGGCGCTCTAACTGAGAATCGAACCGGACAGCGTCTTACTGTGAGATGACAACGCTACCGCAGCACCACCACCGCAGGTTAAATAAGATAATGTTTAAAAAACTGCCCATATCTTTGCTTCTCTGTTATTTTATTTATTTATTGATATGTCTAAAATCTTTAAACAAAGGGGCAGGCATACAGGCAGTAATACCTCTCAAGTGCCAGATTCTGCAGAACATCTTTTGACTTTTGCCTCAGGCTTTTTTGCCTTTCCTGATGTTCTTATAATTCATTGGTGATTGCAGACAAATTAGTTATGTCCAACATCAGATCTTCATATTTCTTAGTCTTCATAAAATGCATAATTATGCAAAATTTCTGTTACCTTTTTAAGTGACTTAGAAAAATAATAAAAAATGTTCACAGTTTTGCCCCCATTATCTTTAGCTATGTCAAGAAGTATTCAGTAAGGAAGTTAACCATACCACTCAGCTATTTATGATGTTGCCTTACATGCACGAGCATGTGTATGTGTGTGTGTCTGTGTTTGTGTGCGCGTGTGTCTGTGTGTGTCTGTGAGTGTGTATGCGTGTACTTTAAATTAGCAGAAAAAAACATTGTCTGTTAGCAAAATATCGACTACACTGTTGACACACCAGTATGCATGCTCCAAGAAACAGCATTGGTGCAGACAAACATTTAGTTTTTAAAAATTCTAAAATGTATCATTTTTGCAAGGGGGAAACACGGCTTGCTTATTATATATATACTAATGTCAAGATCAAACAAACACAAGGCAAGGGTTAATTTTCCTAATCAGCTGCTTAGTCGACCATATGCAACCAGCTAAACAGCTCTCAACCTAACATATGATCAATCACTTACATTAGTCCTGTCTCTATGATGTATATATAAATATCTGTATGTAGAGAGAGTGAGAAAGTTAATTAGATAAATATAAGGCACTGTTCCTGATTTTCTGCTAAATCACTGAGGATA
Source organism: Protopterus annectens (assembly GCF_019279795.1). Lineage (NCBI taxonomy): Eukaryota > Metazoa > Chordata > Ceratodontiformes > Protopteridae > Protopterus > Protopterus annectens. The sequence goes on along the minus strand of NC_056730.1, from coordinate 495,233,811 downwards.
ATAGACAAGTCAATAATGTTACAAATTAGAGTTTCATACTTACTGTTTAGAAAATGCATGCTGATGCAAAAAAGTTCTATTAATTTATTAAGTGAATTAGACTAATATTAATATTTTATATTGAAGGTTGTGAAATCATATGTAAATGCATTGCATGGCTTTGCAAACTGAGAGGAATGGTGGTGTATTCATGAGTATGTGCATGCTTGTGTGCATTTGTGATTGTGTGTGTGTGTGTGTGTGTGTGTGTGTGTGTGTGTGTGTGTGTGTGTATGTGTGTGTGTAGTAGAGACACATTTAAATTCTGTTTAAATATTTAAGTTGTACTTATAGTGTTCTATGTAGTGATACTATGTACTTTCTGCCTTTTTCCTTGTTTTAGCCAAAAAAATATGTTTGCATTTTTTTGTTCTGTAACCTTCGTCTTATATTTAATTTGTAGTTGTGGGTAGATTGCGTTTCCACATTATTCTGGGTTTCTATTTCCCCAAGTACACTTTCTTATAAAAGCTACCCTTTTGTATTTTAAATGCTACTTGCCATAGTCTTCTAGTTTAATTGACAGTTGTGGCAAGACTCTGTACTGCTGCCACATTTGAGCCTTATTTACATATGTATTGCTTCATTTTTCCATAAACATCATTACTGGAAAATTTCTGCATAGTCTGCTGCTTTAAACTGTTGTAGGGGTTCAATAGTGAAAGAATTGTTTTTCTGAACCAGTTTGTGCTTCAGTGCTTTTATTTTTTTATTATAATTTAACTGCTTACAGTTGCATTCTTTGTGTCTGCCCCTTCCCTATCATACATTAAGCTAACATTTCTGAAAGATCTACAATATTCACTTTATTTGACTGGCTGCCTGTCTAGCTTGCTTGCTTGTTCCCTTGAAATGTTTTTACCAATTCTCACACTCTTTTGCTGTTGTAGTCTTATAAGGCTGTGCCTCTGGCCTCTGCCCCTTATGGTAATCTGATTTCCAAAGTCCCTCACTCTCCTGTTTAATTGCTCTTGTTTGCTGCATAAGCTATTTAAGTACTCTCCTCACTCACTGTTTTCCATAGATCTATGATAGTGAGTGCCATCCAGGCAAAGTAAAGTACTTTTGATTGCTAATTCATACTTCTTAAGTTACTTTGAGCAACTGGTGCAATTTCCTGCTTTTATCTTTACATTTCAGTGTATTTTTGAAAAAAAAAAAGGTGTTCCTCTCACTGTTACTGCTGTAGGACTGTCTGGAAATCTCATTCAGCAAGAGATTTCCAGCTCACTGTTTAATTATTTTCTGGTAGCATTGCACTTGTGGCTTTCTTCTACTGAGTTTTAGATTAGGAGGACTGGGTTTCTTCATCTTGGGGGGAGAAGGTATTTGCCTGGTCTATCTGAGATGGGAAATGCACAAAAGTACTTGCAGTATTGTGACGAGGAGATGTGTTGCCATCTGTGCCAGTGAGAATAGGGCAGTGCATGTGTAACATATGCCAGCAGAGTTACCTGGAGTTTTGTGGAGGGATTTGTGTCATTTGACTATCACACTGATTTGTGCAGATGCTTGCGTTAAAAATGTATCAACAGTGTTATTATAACTGATTAAATGTTTATGTTTAAACAACGAATTCTGGAAGGGAAGGGGAGAAGTTTTTGAGGTTGTTCTGCGGCTTTTGGATGCTGCAAATGATCTTAGAAAAGCTCTGAGTGCGTATTGTACCAGTCAGGTGATCAAATGTGATGTCATTGTATAACCAGCACTGAAAGGATGGAACTCTCACAGTAGTTTGTTTAGTTTTGTTTACTTTGGAACCTGATATAAAAGATCTATGTCAGTTATCACAGCTCCGTTCATTTCTGTTCAGTTCAGTCAGTTAGAAGCTCATCACCTTGCCTTGTGGAAGTAAGCATCTCAGCATCCTATTTTCCCTTGCTGTATTAATTAAGTTACCTAGGGAACAGTTATTCTTTAGACAGTCAGGAAATACAGTGAGATTAGTTAAAAAGTGTTT